>NW_028326906.1:0-47108 GCF_027475165.1 Benincasa hispida
TTTATACTTGGATCTGAGTCAGGAAAACTTGAACGTCTATAGAGGAGTGTCATGGGTCTTGTTGCACATCACTAATGCATCAACGCGTCACTAACGCATCATAAACGCATCAATGCATCATTCACATTTACACATTTTTTTCAGTTACTTTATACAATACACTCCTAAGCTCGAATCACGAAATCAACGAACATGATCTGCTAAATGAGCTCCATTGTCCTGAAGATCTAAGGAAAATCAAACTATCTCAATACAGTATTCCAAAAAGAAAGATGAATGTCAAAGGTAGTCAATCTTTGACATGAACAATGCTATCGAATGTCAATCTTTGACATGAAAGTAGTTAATCCTAGATTATCCAAACAAGATTCCAATGACTAATTAGATTTAAATTGACGAAGAAGTACAATAAATAGTTAAACAAGAGATAACAAAAGATTCGATAATGATAATGAAGAATTAATCTAACCCACAATGCATGAATAACCCACAAACTACCATAGTGCAACTAGATTCATTTAGACAAATAATACATAAATATAAACTATCAAATGATGCCTAAGAAGTTCCACTACCATAAACTACTCAACGGAAGTCATAAATAACTAAGCTATGACTACCATAACTGCAGGATAGTCATAGCATTCCAAACTAAATCTAATCCAAAGCTTTAGAACAAATAGACTTTTAAGGTAAGTATCATATAAATATTACCTTGTACTTGTTATTAATGCTGTTATGAAGTCCTTTTTGTGTTGGGTGCACCTTCTCCACTTGTCAACCTTCTTAAAACATGTCCAATGCAATCTTCTTATCTTCCTTCCAAATCCTCAAGAATCAAAATTTAGCCTTACACATCAAACTTGAACCTAACAAAATGAAAAACATCACTCAAAATCATTTCATTATTGCTCAAATGAGTTAGCTCAAAAATTCTAATTCAACTAATTTCCAAAAGAACCTTACTCTGAAATAGTTTAGTACATTTAGTCTTTGCATTCACAAACAACATGATCAGTGGTTGTCTCATAATCGATTTACTCTGAAATAATTTAGTACATTTAGTCTTTGCATTGATCGATTTTACCCCAAAAACATGGTGTACTGAAATCCAAAATAACATAGAGATAATAAATGTCAAACATAGAAACAATAGTAGAAAAAGGTCCATTATGATAATAAATGTCAAACAAAGAATGTGAAGTTCAAAATATAAAATAGAAAAATCATAATATACTTGATGAAATTTATGTAGTGAGAAATCAGAACTTTCACCAAAATAATGAAGTATGCTTTTATTTCATTTACAAACATCAATTTTAATGAAAGGAATCTGATACCTCCCCTGCCCTGGAAACTTGGCACTTCACAACTGTTACTTTCAACACAACAATGAAGGCTTGAATTGTTATTGCATGTCATCCATTAGAATCTTTTATTAAAATTGGCCCCCTTCCATAAATTGAAATGTAACGATGAGGAAAAAAAAAGAAAAAAAAAACTACACCACCAATGAAGAAAATGATATTGCTTCTTCAAATACTACCAAAAAAGGTTAAAACAGCAAACAGAACAAGTAACCTATGCTCTAATTTTGGATATTTTAACATCAGAAGAAGTGGAAAAAGTTTTCATATAAAACATAAAAAGCACAGAATTACAGTTAATAGAAATCTTGCAGAGTAATTTCCAAATCCATAATGTTTTTTTGATATCTATGTGCATCCAAGCTAGTTTATGTACACCTCAGATATCCCGAATTTCCAAATCCATAATCAGTGGAAACTTATTAAAAAAGACCCAAATAATTAACAAATCAAGGTATTTGCCACATCAAGACATTTTATGCTCAGATCAATAACAATTCCCATAAACTTGTTAAGAATTCTTGAACCAGATCTCATATAAGACCAAATCGACAGGAAAAGACAAAAGATCAGAGTCTACACAACAAGAATTTGCATAAATACCTATTTCCCTTCTGTGTTTACATATATCCAAAGAGCTAACTAAGAATGGTTATGATATAAAAACATATAAGCCAACAAAATGAGAGTCAGATAAGAGCAAGTTTGAATTGAAAAACATACAGAGAAATTTGGTGAACAGCAGAAGAAATAACAAAAGATACAAACTGTGTAACAATTGAAAAACAAAGACGTATATTGAACAAACACAACTCCAAGGATGAGAAAAAGAGAAAAAAAGAGAAAAAAGAGAGATGGTGTACTGAAATCCAAAATAACATAAAGAGTCATGCTGGAAGGAGTCGACAACAGAGATAGAGAGGACGAGAGGACGTCGGAGATAGAGAGTCGACGATGGAGACCTTGGGGTTTCGCGTGGGTTGTGGGTGAGTGAAAGTGTGAGAAGGAAAGGAAAAAAAAAATAGGGGGGAGAGTGAGAGTGAAGAGGGAAATGAAAAAGGGGGACCTACAATGTCAGTTTAAAACTGACATTAAAGATCCGTTTTTTTAAAAAAATCAAAACCGACATTATACATTTGATTTTACTTTTTCCAACCGACATTAAAACCCGAAATTCTTGTAGTGATCCAAATCATGCTAAGCAATCCCCTAAATAGAAAATTTTCAAGAAGATCTACATACTAAAGTTGGAAGATGGAACAACCTACCATGCTCAGCCACAAACGACAAGTGAAACTTAAAAGATCGAGTCTATTTTCACTTTCTTGAAAATATTGATTTGACGTTTAAATAATAATAGAAAATAGAAAAATCTTAATAAGTGGCATCATATACTTTGAATTTATTTGGGTCATGTGTCATTCTTTAATTTCATTCCTAATTCCTTCAAAAGAGGGGGAAAAAAAATCTCAATTTTATCACTATTTCAATTTATGCTTTTATTGTTATTAAAAAGTTTTACCTATTCAACTGTTAATATCTTTTTAGCATAAAATGGGTTCTTATTAATCTAAAAATTAAAATAGATCTATTAAATTATTAGTATACTAACCGTATTTTGTCATTAGTCGAGACATTGTTCTTGTTAGTTGCTAATATTCTAATATTTTACTTTAAGTTTGTAATGTTTGTACTTTCTTGACAAGAAATGGAAATGAAGGAATGAGAATACATATGTTTTTTTTTTCATTTTTATTGGTTGCTAATTTTAATCAAGTAATAGATAATGAATATTAATATATGTGGGTCTTGTACTAAAATAAAATTATAAATCATTCCCACTATTTTATTAAGTTTTCATTCCTTTCAATTGGTAGGTGTGATGTCCCCCGCTTTCATATTTTATATATTTAATTTTTTAAAATTAAAAAAAGCCTCCTTTTGTGCTTTTATGTGAATATTCTTAACCCACTTATCGAGTACAATAATCATAATACATTGTATTAAATAGAGAACTTGACAGTGTCAGCATAACTTCACAGATTAATCTACATATCATCGATCAAAAGATCAATAGTTTATATCAATACCTCTATATTTTATTAAAATAAAAAATTTATATTAGATATAATTTAAAATGATAAAGTAATTATATTTAGTAGCACTTTTAGAGATAATAATTAAGTATATAGCAACACTTTTAAATAATTATAAATAAAGAAAAATCTCTCAGTGATATAATCTATCATTGATAGACCCCTACAAGCGATATTATTTATCATCGATAGATTTCGAAAACAACATCTAAATTTTGTTGTACTACAAATTCTTTTCCATTGTGCTATATATCTGGAAATCGTCTTAGTTTGATTGTCATATTTACAAGTCTCTCCCATTTTTTCTCTACAATTTATCCAAAGTCGATAATCAGATCTTTTAGCATCATCTACAAAGTCCCATACAAATTTAACTTCATTTCTCTCATTAAAAACATGACTAAATCTTTACCAATGATGTTCAATTTATAACCAAAGTTGTTTTGGAAAATGACCCTAACATTTTTCTAAAGTGACCTATGTTCTCTTTTGACTTTTTCCTTTGTGCATTGAATGTAGTGCCTTCTCATTTTCATGAACGTTTTTAAGAGGGAAAATAATTTTAAGAGTGCATTTTATGACCTTAAAAGTATATTAATTCAAAAATATATCGATTTTGTGAAAGTAGAAAAATAATCATCTATAGTTATAAATGAGCATAGTTCAACTCATACTCAAGATTAGATGTTTGATCCCCATCTTAATATATTATTTTAAAAAATAACCTATGATTGTTTTCAGAAAAATTGATCACGATTTCAAAAGTATTTTTCAAGGTAGTTAAGGGTGTGTTTGGAATACATTTCCAAGTGTTTAATTTAAAAAATACATCATTTTAAAAGAAATTATAGTATTTGACAACTACTCACAAAACAGTTTTTCAAGTATATTTTAATAAGTTTTTATCAAAAATGTTTATATAAAAATGATTTTTTTTTAAAAATAAAATTCCCCAAGCTAATACAAACGGACCTTAAGATGACTCATACAATAACCAAAAAGGGAAGAAAAAAATTGGATCTAATTTTTAAAAAAATTCAACCCAAGTGTGATTAAAGTACATCTTAAAGAGATGTGTTCAAAATACCTTCTAAGTTTAAAGTACATCTTAAAGAGGTGTGTCCAAAATACCTTTTTAGTTTAAGTATTTTTTTTTTTCAAATGGTTCTATTAATTACAAATATGATTTTTCTTTTCTTTAGAAGATTTTCGACTACTCGAGATTGATAGTACAAATTTATGCCAGTTGAATTGTATTCATATCAACCTCATTAACTTTTATTCGATAATATAATGTTTATAATAAGGCAATATTTTAAAGTACTTTTTATTTATTGAGACTTTTTTTTTACAAAAATAACAATTTTGTTAATTTGAGAACACAGTCAAGAATCTATATCGAAATCACTTTAATCATTAATTTAGAGTATATTTAGTTTAACTTTTCAAGTGTTTAATTTTGAAAATAAATCATTTGGAAAAAATTGAAGTGTTTGACATCCATTCAAAATAGATTTTGAAGCAATTTCAAAGTGCATTTTAAACTGTTTTTATCAAAAGAGATAAAATAAAATTGACATTTATGAAAATAGTTTTTTCTCTAACCAATCCATACGAGTCCTTAGAAATTTTTATTTCTAATTTCTTTATGAAGCATTTTTCCAATTTAGTCCCTAATTACTTTTGTTATTGTTTGTGTCTAATAATTTTATGAAGTCAAAAGAAAATCTAATGAGTTGTTAAACTTTCAATTTTGTATCTACCAAGTTCACTTTCAGTCTTGTATCGAAAGGTCTATGACATTTAAAATTCTTAAAAATTAACTAATCTATTTAACATTAAATTAAATTTTATGTCTAATAGGACCTTAAATTTTTAATTTTATATCTAACTAGTATATATGAGAATTTTTAAAATATAAAATCCTTCAAAATACAAATAAAAAATTCAGAGATCTATTAGATATATAAAATATTGAAAGAACAAAGCCCATTTTAAATATTTTTTAAAGTTCAAAAGTTTTTTTAGATACCAAAAATAATAATTCATAGACCAAATAAACATAACACAAACCTAAAATTCAGTGACATGCCACAGGTCTCAAAAGTATTGACACTAAATAAAAAATAATAATAAATAAATAAATAGGTGAGCTGAAATTGCAACGGTGCTACATGATTATTTTTCTCCTACATAAAGAATAACTCAAACTATGCTTTAAAATGAATAATTACTGAAGTAAAATAAGCTCAAGTAGTCAACCACCTTTTACTTTTTTTTTTACAATTTGTTTTTGTAACTACTTGTATAAGACAAAATGTATAAATATGCATCATTTACAATTTGTAGAAACAACTTATAGAAGCTTAGAAGAAAGCTAAAAGATCTGTAAAGAAAACTGTGACTTAACTCTTGAATAAAAACTCTTTTCCTTCCTGTGGATGAAGTCATCTTTCTCTTTAGAAGACTGCATGTTCTTCTTCTTCTTCATACTCTCAGCAATCACTCGAAATAATCAGAAAGAAAGAAAGGGTTAGCAAAAGATTTCTGCAAAACGATAGAGAGAACGAGAGAGAAAGAAATTAATTGTTCTGAAAAATTTCCATCAGAACAGAGAGTTTTTTCTTCCATCAGGCAGAAGTTCGTGGATTATTCCACATGGTGCACATCAGCTGGAAGATCTTGGAGAAAGGAGAACAAAGTTTTCTACCAACCAATTTAATTTAGGGCAAAACAACTTGGTGCATCACGATTTGTATTAGCAAAAGGGTCAGTACTTCATCATTTGGGCTTTCATATTTCATAATATCAAGTGTGCAGACCCAACAAAGTGGTATCAGAGCACAAGACTTACAAGATTGCAGTTCTTGAATATTCAAGATTCAAGTTTTTCACTCCAATATGTCAGTAGCAAGATTCGAAGTAGAGAAATTCGATGACAAAGAAGATTTTAGCCTATGGAAGGCCAAAATCAAAGCAATTCTCGGCCAACAGAAGGCTCACAGAGCTCTCCTTGACCCATCAACTCTCCCAGCTACAGTGACAACTCAAGAAAAAGAAGATTGGGAGCTGGTAGCTTATGGTACGTTGGTCCTAAACCTTAGTGATACTGTTTTAAGACAAGTTTTAGATCAAGTCAGCCTATAGAATATGGACTAAACTGGAAGAATTATATGCTACCAAAGATCTTCCTAGTAAAATGTACCTTAGGGAGAAATTCTTTACATTTAAAATGGATTCATCAAAATCTTTGACTGATAATTTAGATGAGTTCAAGAAAATTGTTGCTAAATTCAAAACCTTGGGAGAAAAATTTAGTGATGAGAATGAGGCCTATGTGCTTCTTAATTCTTTGCCTGAACCCTATAAGGAGATTAAAAATGCTCTAAAATATGGAAGGGATAGTATAAGTACTGATACTATAATATTAGCTCTAAGAGCTAGAGAGCTAGAGTTACAAACTGACAAAAAAGATCATCCTAGTGGTGAAGGGTTATTTGCTAAAGGAAACTTTAAACCAAATCACTCAAATGACAGAAAACCACATAATTAAGAAGATAACAAGTCTAAACAAAAATTAAAATGTAAGTATTGCAAAATAAAGGACATTTAATCAAAGACTGTTTTATTCTAAAGAGGAAGAACCAAGAGAAAGAAAAGGACTCTAAAGGCAAACAACCCAAAGCTTTTGTTGTATAAGGTTCTTTTATCTACTCAAATGCTTTAGCCTCAACCTTAGACAAATGTAACCATGTAAATCCTCTAGGAAAACATGATTGGGTCCTAGATTTTGGATGCACCTATCATATGACCATAATGAGACCTTGGTTCAACAACTTTAAAGAAATTGAAGGAGAAATGGTTTATATGGGAAACTGTTGGGGTTGATGCCCTAAAGTCTCGTGTCCTGTAGTTTGAAAACAGTATATACAAACACCTGTGTTGTTAATATATGATATTTACTTCACATCTTGTTTTTTTTCTCAGTTAATTGTTTTATTTGCTTTACCACAAACCAATAAACATAAAATCCCTGGTTATCTATATGTGACTCAAGCATGTATGTGGTGACATACAAGTGGATCATGTCTTGAGTGATAACCAAAATGGTCTGTAGTAAATGGATAAAGGAGGGAAACCTTATCCATGTAACACTATGGACGCGGCCCGTTTTGTGGAATGGTCACAAGTGTTGTGACTTGTCACAGATGGTCTAATCCTGATCATTCGTGTTGGGAACATGCGAGCGGGGGCGTCCTATACAAATAGTTTGTATAAGACTTGACCACGAAGTGTTAATGTCTCGTTATATAACACCGTTGATGACAGAGACTTCACTTCACTAGGATGACCATAGGTAACATGACCTCAATCCTGAGTGAGTTGGGAACTCCAGTCATTGAAGGCAGTCCTTTGATTTATATGGGTGCGAGTGGCCAGGTCGCCGATTCAAACCTACCATTTTGGGGATTCGTCTGATTTGGGAGCTGGGAACTCATCTACACAAGATGGAATTCACTCCTTCCCCGAGGCATGGGTAAGTAGATGATGGCTCTTTTAAGGGCTGATTGCGGAGCTTGAACAATGTGGCGCCACACACCTTCTCTTGGCCCAAGAGGTTCACACATAGTTGGACTATGTTGTATTGTTCATTAGAGGAATCAGTGGTACTTAAGGAGTGAGATGTAACTACAGGGACAAAACAGTAAATTGGCCCAGCTGTACTTACGAGAATCTGTGAAGGGTCATCATACTCATGATTGGTTATATCCAATGGACACAGAAATATATCTATGGTAAGAAAATTTCAGCTATTGGTCTTTAGTGGAATCACTGACAGTTAACGGATGGTGGATCTCGTGGCTAAAGAGTTTAGTCAACTATTCACGTACCATTGGAGCTTCGAGCCACAGGTTCATTAGGTCACCTGGGTAGCTTGGATAAAGTTAAGAACCAGTGTTTGGGTTAATTTGAAATATTCAAATTGACAAGAGGAAGTTCAATTATATATGATATAATTGGATAAATGTATGAGATACATTAATTTGGAGGAAATTAGATATAAATATGATTTATATCAAGTAGAGGAGAAAATACTATAGTAGATATGTGATATCAAACTATAGGATATAAATATAATATGATTATATTTATTAATTAATTAATTGTTTAATTATATGATAATTAATGAATTTATCCACGTTCGACGTGGGGAGTGGGCTGCGATGGTTATGGTAACCGGCGGTTTAAAGATGAAAATCGTTTTCATTTTTCACAGTCGTGCATTCGTATTATCGTCCGCGCCTAAAAGAATTCATGAAAGCGATCGCGAGAGCCTATACGATAGAAGCTCGTCTGTCTAAACGATCGTCTGCCTCACGTTTTCTCTAAACGATCGTATACGTTTTTCCTAAACGATCGTTCAGCCTTTCATACACGATCGTGTAGCTCTACTATACGATAAACATTTCCACTATACGATAGTAGAGTTTCATCTCCCACTTGCTTATCATCTACATGACGCGTTCGCCTCCGTCCTTTACCAAACTCACCAAAGCCCACTCTTTGGGTTTTTTACTCCGAGGATACCCGAGTTTCTCTTGTGGTGGTGTCGTCCCCGCTACAGTGTTCGTGTACATTCTGATCGTGCTGTTGCAGTTGACATACTCGTCGGCTGTTGGTAGATCCATTGGATGTTTTCCGCTGCTTAGGGTTCAAACGTGCAAAGAGAGTCTTCAACTAGTATGAACCCTTTCCCTGTTATTCATTATATTCTAAGCATGCCGATAATTAGGTTTATATGCATAACTTATGTGTTGAATGTATGTCGTTTGTGTTTCGGTCACTGTGAAATCAGAGCGATTTGAACACGCTCATGGAACTCTCGGTATGAAATCCTTTGACCAAGGTTGTAGGATAGAAGGCATTGGCTCTGTTTCTATGAAACTTAAGGATGAACTATTAAACTTCTTAGGAATGTGAGATATGTTCCACTTCTTAAGAGAAACCTAATCTCCTTAGGTATGCTTGATACAATTGGGTGTGAGTACAGCGGTAAAGAAGGAACCCTTGAGGTGCTAAAAGATTCTAAGGTAATACTAGTTGGGAAAAAAATAAATGACTTATTTGTAGTCAAAGGAGTTGAAATGATGGCAAGAGCATATATTGCCACCACAAATGAGATGCTAGAGGTTGATGTTTGGCACAAGAGATTATCTCACATTAGTGCTAAAGGCCTAAAAGTCCTATCTAAACAAGGGATTCTACCTAAAGATCTCTTAGAAAATCTAACTTTTTGTTAACAATGTGTTTTAGGAAAGGCCACAATGCAAAGTTTCACTAAAGCACAACACACCACAAAAGCTATCCTAGATTATATTCATTCTAACTTATAGGGTCCAACTCCTACACCTAGCCTAAGTGGCTCAAAGTATTTACTTTCTTTTACTGATGACTTCTCTAGGAAAAGTTGGGTTTACTTCCTTAAAACTAAAGAACAAGTGTTTGATAAGTTTATGAGTGGAAACTCACGATAGAGAAGAAAACTTCCAAAGAAATTAAATACCTAAGAACTGACAATGGACTGGAATTTTGTAGTGAAGAGTTTAATAAGTTTTGTAAAGAAACAAGAATAACTAGGCATAGAACTGTTAGATTTACTCCTCAACATAATGGAGTTGCTGAAAGACTTAATAGAACAATCATGGAAAGGGTTAGATGTCTTCTTTCAAATGCAATCCTTAGTGAAAAGTATTGGCCTGAGGCAGCAAGCTACACTGTTTTCACCTTAAATAGGTGTTCTCATTCCTCCCTAAACTTCTTAACTCCTGACGAAAAATGGACAAAACATCCACCTAACCTAGAAAACCGAAGGGTATTTGGATGTGTTGGCTATATTCACCAAAGTAGGGGAAACTAAAGTCTAGGGCACTATAGTCTAGGGCAGTAAAATGTATATTTGGATGTGTTAGCTTTAAGATGTGGAATCCTATTGAGAAAAGATTTTTTATAAGCAGGGATGTCACTTTTAGAGAAAAAGAGATGTTTATGCAAAAAGAAAAGACGTCTTATGAAGTTTCTAAAGGCCCTATAGTGCTAGGATTGAGATGGAGACACCTAAAGATTCTTCCACTAGTCATAACCCTCCTAATGAAACTGAAGAAGAAGAAGAGGAAAACTCAAATGACCATACTAAGAATACTGAGATTCTACCTGATTTAAGTCAATATTCATTGGCTAGGGATATACAAAGAAGAGTGATAGTTCCTCCGGCTAGGTATACTAAAACTAATTACTTAAACCTAGTCCTAAATGCCACAATAGCTCCTAATGACCAAGAACCAGCTACTTTTGAAGAGGCAGTAAACTGTCCTAATGCCAGCTTTTGGATTCAAGCTATATGTGATGAAATGGAATCACTCATTGTCAATAATACTTGAACCCTAGCCCCTCTTCCTAAAAGATGCAAACCTATAGCTTCTAAGTGGATATATAAACTAAAGAAGGGTTCTACCAAATAAGAAAAGCCTAGGTACAAGGTTAGGTTAGAGGCTAAGGGGTTTACCCAAAGGGAAGGCATAGACTACTCTGAAATTTTTTCACCAATAGTAAAACAAGCCTCTATTAGACTTCTTTTATCTCTAGTTGCTCAGTACAACCTTGAACTAGATCAACTAGATGTTAAAACAACTTTCCTTCATGGAAATCTAGAAGAGGTTATCTATATGGTTCAACCTAAAAGGTTTGAAGAAAGAGGAAAGGAAGACATTTACTGTCTCCTAAACAAATCTATATATGCTCTTAAACAATCCCCTAGATGCTGATACAGAAGATTTAATGATTACATACAGAGTATTGGATTTTAAAGAAGTACCTATGACATTTGTTCTTATATTAATTGATGCGTTATTTTTATGAATGTGAATGAAAATATGGATGATATGCGTTGATGGATTGTGTTGTGCACTCAAGTTTCCCCAATGAAAATCAAGTGTAAATTCCTCTGAGTTTCCTGGTAGGTCCAGGTCGAACACATGGACTTGTGAAAATAGTTGCGTTGATAATATTTATGAAAACTTTGTGGTAACCAAGTAAATAAATAAAGTGTGGGTGTGTTGTTGCGTTGATGAAAAAGAAGTAAATAAAGGCGGTGAATTTGAGAAACAGAGTTACGTTGATAGATGCAATGAGTATGCGATGAACGGGTTGAGAAGATCTTTAGCTAGCGTTACTCGGGAATGCGTCAAACTTTGCAATCATGTTACAACCATGCACAACAAGTCATTTCCCAATGTAAATGTGATGCTCCTAAGTCTAGGACGCATGTGTTGAATGCAAAATGTCCATAGAGCTTATCCCTAATTCTCTACTCTTGTCCTATGCATTGATGCAAAATGCATGAAAGCAAGATGACCATATACAATCATATCTTATTGCTAAGATGCATGCGATGCGTTAATAACAAATAGTGTTCATTCCTAAGTGCCTATCTCTCGTTTATGCGTTCTAATCTGGTTCTTCCATACTTAGAATCTGACCTGACCTTCCCAAGTCTAGATCCTATCCTTAAACTACCCTCTCGAGTATCTCTAATAGACGAATGAAGCATACATAAACAAGATAACCACAAAGAATGAAGATCCCCTACTTGTGCTAGCTAAATGCTTCTCAACGCATTTAACTAATTTAGCTACTCATGCGTGAATTACATAGAGTAAACAGATATAGAGAAAAGACATTCAATTCTTATAACTGGATTGAGTACAAAATGATAATGAAAATTAAAGGTAGAGAGCTTGGTAGCAATTCCTTGCTGACCGAGCTTTTTACACTGAATCTCTATTCTAATCTGGAGAGTTTAAAATATTTAAATATTGATTTAAATATTGAATTAACATGAATAGAATTCATGTTTAAATTAAGTGTTTAATTAATTTAATATTTGATATTAAATTATTAATTAATTAATTGATTGATTTTTTTAAATTAATTATTTAAATAAAACATTTTCAAAATTTTGAAATTCAAAATTCACTTTTGAATTTAATTAAATTTAATTTTGTGAAAATTGAATTTAATTTTGAAAAATGTTTTTTCAAAAAAATAAAAAGGGAAGTTAGTGGATTAATCCAACATTTGTTGGATTAATCCTCTAATTTACACCTATCCCATTATTATCAAATGGAGTTTGAAGTGACAATGTTCTGAAAGCTTAGTGCTTGTATGTATTGATTGTAGAAAAGCTTCAAACCTCAACAAATTGAGAGAGAAGATTATGAGATTTTGAATTTTTGGAAAATAATCTCCAAACCCTTATCTTTCCCAATTAAATTAACTTTCAATTTAGTGTTTCCACCACACAATCCAAGCAAGTGGATAGTAGAGAAGATCATTGTGGTGGTCTACTATCAACTTGGAGGCTGAGTTCGAGATGAGGAGCAAGTTTTAGAAGAGTTTCATCAAAGGTAGTATATTCTTGTCCTCACCCCCAAACTTAAAATCATGCTTGTCCTCAAGCATGCATTATACTTAACAAATTCTAACTCACCTTCTTGCTTTCCTTTGCGATGACCAGCTTCTCAGAATATAATTTCCTCATACCTCTGACCATCGCCGCAAAGCTCTCCTCTACTTTGGCTGCTTCTTCAAAAAGATATTTTCTAAGTTTATATCCAGCAAGCCTTTGCTCAAAAACTTTTTACTCATTCACCGCAACTTTGTGTTTAGCTTTTGAGAATGTGTTCATTCAAAATACTTCAAAATTTTGCGATAACTTGTTCGATTACGGCATTGAACCTGGTTACACTCTTCGTTTTGGTTTACCCCCACATGTGTCATGCGGGCATCCAACTTCGGTTGCGTTCCATATTCAACTCAACTCTTGTCCTGCTTGATTTGGCTTGCGCCGGATAGAGGAGTTGCGCTTATGTGTTAATCCTGACGACTTACCTTCGTTTTGGCTTGCCCCCACGTGTGTCATGCGGACATCCAACTATGGGTAAGTGCCTTTCACAACTTAACTCTTATCAACATGGGTTTCTCCACTGCTTGACAGTGGAGTTATTATTCTCAAAAACTTGCTTCACTTTTTTTTTAACAAATGATCACAATGCAAATGAATGATTCTCCAAGACCGCTGTCACCCCCAAAAATAGATGTTGGCAGCGTTCTCACCGCAAAGCTAAAAGCAAAATCAATAGAAATGCGGTAATAAATGTTTGAACAAGGGTTTGCACAAAATAAAACTCAAGATTTTCAAAATTTGAAGAAGCTAATAAAAGTAAAGAGTGCCTTGCGATGATAAATTAGAAGATGCGGTGAATTATACGTGCCATCATAGAAACACCACAAAGCAATGCAATTGGGAAAGAAATAATTTCAAAAGGATAATGCATAAAGAATAACAAGAAAAGAACCTTAGGCAGAACAACGCATGCGATTATGCGTTGGAATCCACGAGATCGAAGCCATTCATTGAAGGATGAAAGGAATTCTTCCGTTGAACTGCGCACCGAGGAGACTTATTTTGCACCTACAAGAGCCAACGCACCACAACCAAGGAAGCAGCCATATATCCAAAATAACAATAAAATAATAAAAATAACCTAAACTAAGAAAGCAAGTAAAGATAGAGTAGAAGGCGTCCTTGAAAAAATAGGAGTGTTATCATCGCAAGGAGTCTTCCATGCAGGAGATGGCTCTCAACTGCTTGGGTCAAGTTGCCTTGACCATTGGAACTTCCGGCAATTGTTGACTGCATGCGGCCGTCATGTGCTTAGAATTACCTTCAGCTCTTTTGCGACTAATTAACCTTCTACCTTGGGGTCAATACTGGCTTTCAGCGAATCGCCTATACATCAATATTGTTTGCAGCCAGGTCGCACAAGCTACAATACTCCCAAGATAAAAAATTTTCCTGCAGAGACATAAAACTCAACGAACAATTAGCTACCAAGTCCCCGGCAACGGTGCCAAAAACTTGACGACGGGAAATTAGACGTCAAACATTCGACAACTAAAATCCATTGAACACAACATGCGATGCATGTTCTTAAGGTATGCGTTGATGGTCATGCGTCGATGGTCATACGTTGGAATGAATATGCGCTAACAAATGTATGTGATGACCATGCGTCCTGTCACATGTTTTCTTGTGCTCACGCGAAGTATAACGCGAATGCAAGTTTCTCGGGTGATCCGAGGTCGAACATAGGGACTTGTAGCTGGGTGAATGCGGTAATGTGCATGCGGCGGTTTAAATAAAATAATGGATGGGAGGTTTCTAAGCTAACACTACTTCTACTCCGAACTAACAGACAAGCAATAAGAATATGAAAGAGAGGTAGATACATAACAACTCATGACATGAAGTAAATGAATGAGAAAATAGATAAAATGTGGAGATGATTTCATTGCAACCCTTAAGAGTGACTGTAAGGGCAACCTTAGTCAACGCAAGTCATGCGATCATGCCACACACACTAAAAGCCTAAATCTAGGATGTATGCGATGGGTATGCATAAGTGTCAAGATGACCGCATACATCCACCATATCTACTTCCTGGACGCATGCAATATCCTATCCGTAGGGTGCATATGCTGTGTGAAAGCAAACGGAGCTTATCTCTAAGTTCCCAATTCTTGCCTATGTGTTCCAATCCGCTCTCCCGAGTCTTAGATTTGGGTTTTAGACTACTCTCCAAGTATGCCTAAATGATGAATGAAGCGCTCGTAGGACAAGGTAACCACATGAACTTTGTTGACCTAAGATTGTTCCTATCCCTAGTGAACAATGACTTACAATGCTTACTGCGACCAACCACTTACCCTCCTGGGAAGTTGGTTGTTGCTAACTTTACTCATAGACAAGTAATGCGTTAGCCTATAGACAGGCGTTGCCACAGCTTCGCACTAAGCAAATAAGGTTTTCTCACATACTCGCACAATACACACCTCTCGGTGGTTTGCTACATGCTTCATATCCTTAATCCACATGACTAAGTATGCGATACTCAAGCAATCTCACTAAGTGATGCAATGAAGTTAAAGATGCTAAGTAAAGAAGATGAAGATGGAATCGAACGAAACATAAAAATATATTGAACACAAAATGTAATAATTCCTTAATCACAAAACAATATAAGAAAAGAAAGGGAAATGAAATGACCAGCTGAAAGCAAAGACTTGCTTCTAGGGGATGTGCGTCAAGGTTGCCGGTGGTGCCATGGATAGGTGGTAGAGCTGACTCTCCCGAGATCTAGCTCCGGTCGAAGGGTTTGATTGTCACTCAGAATGGATGAAGGAGGTGAAGAACTCTCTAGCGTCTTCTCACGCATTTTGTCTGGATCAAAAGGATCTGCCCTAGGCGAACCTCAGGTGAAAACCTTGAATAACTTGAATTTCTGCTCATCGACTTCTTTGTATAGAGCTTGGATCGCTGATAGCATTAATGGACTGCTCTGATTCTGACATTCGTGGTTCGTTTAGTCCTTTTCTGAATCTCTACTGCTAATGGCGTGGTAGGTGAAATGTCACCATCATCTTTTGTTTTTCCTGAGATGTACATTGATGCGTTCATTCTACCACCTTGCGTTGATCCTTTATTATGCGTTATCATGTAGCCGCAATCATACAGTGACCGCATTCACTTAATACCACAACTCTACATGATGACTGCAATCGCTTGACGAGCGCAACTCCCATGCGATGGACGCATACGGCTGATTACCGCAACATCCATGCGTTGATCGAACACGTTTGCCTTTGCGATGAAGACTTTCCCCGCATGTGGTCGTCTATATGGTGGTCCAGTTTTCGTGTTTGCGTCCACTTCCTGCGTTAGCTACAAAAATAGACAATTGAATGAATAATAACGCATAATAATGGGTTAGCTGAGATTCTTAATGCTGAACGCCGTAAGCCTATTTTCTCATGAATTCCTAACATAATTTCCGCATGTTCTACTTAACAGCCTTCATAATTCTAAGTAAAAGGCCTAAGATGTCATGTATTTCTACATGTCATCAATTGTATAAAAGATTCAAACCTCAACAAATTGAGAGAGAAGATTATGAGATTTTGAATTTTTTGAAAATACTCTCCAAACCCTTATTATTCCCAATCAAATTAACCTTCAATTTAGTGTTTCCACCACACAGTCTAAGCAAGTGGATAGTAGAGAAGATCATTGTGGTGGTCTACTATCAACTTGGAGGCTGAATTCGAGGTGAAAAGCAAGTTTTAGAAGAGTTTCATCAACGGTAGTATATTCTTGAAACCCTACTTACAGTTTGTTTGCATGCTTTGAAACTCAAATTAAATATAATTAGAGTGCTTATTGATTCTGATTTCTTCTGCTGCATGAATGTTGTCAAAGTTTATATTAGATAGTGGAGGGAAAGCTTACAAACAATAAATAATGGTAATCGAATAGGGGCAAACAATGTTTCAACCCTTTGGGTACTGTGCCTTTAGTGATGTGGCCGCATGATACCATGACAATGAATTACACATGAACAAAAATCCACACCTATTGGGTCTTATGTCAAGTTCCTTTAGAAGGTCTAAGCAGCTAATGCTTAATGTTTCCATGGTTAGCTAGATCTTAGATTAATTCAAGTTCAGTTTCTTTATCCTATGGTGTCCTTTATTTCTAAGGTGACGTGACAATCCTATTTCTAGGCTTTTAATCCCATATCCATTTGCAACATCCGCTTACCTTAACTTTTCAGCAGTAAAGCTTCGCCAGATCATTAAATTAAGTGGCTAGTTTAACTTTCTAATTTTATCTTTAAACTCAACAAAGAGAATGTGCGAAACAAAGTGGTATGGAGCACTACATTACTGAAGCCATAACAACCCTAGGGCTTCCACATTGCTAGACCCTAGGAAGAATTACGTAATGAAAAATTGATAAAATAATGCATTTTATTAGATCATAAATCATAGCTACAATATAGAGTTCGATTGGTAGGAATGAAAATAAAGGAACTACTAGAAATAAATAAATGAAAAACTGTTGGAAAATATAACTTAAGGGGTATTGGGACAAATCCCTAATTTCTTATTCTTTCCCTAGGTTGATTCCCCCTTTTCAATGAAGAATCGTTCCTCACCACATGATTTCGCAGGATGAGATGACCTAGAGCCACTACCCCTCATAGGAATTTTCGTTTTTGAGGCTATTGACTTAAGAAGTTGAAAAGATGTCTAAGGGGATTGATAAAAATGGTAGAAATTTTGGAAAGAGAGTGATGGATTCAGAGGTGGACAGTTGTGTCTCGAAATTGTTGGGATTTATGTCCTAAGCCTCGTAATTCATTAGTTGATTAAATTAATTATTAATTTATGCGATATTAATTCATCCATTAACCGAAAAAATCCAAGGTTATTGCATGAAGTCTTAAACATGTATGTAGTCTACATACAGATGGATCAAATTCAAGAAATAACCTAAAAGTCTATAGTATATGGATATGGTTGGGTGCCTTATCCTGGTGACACTATGGATACAACTCACTTTGTAATAGTTACAAATGGTTTGATTCAAATCGTTCATCTAGATACATGTGAGTAGTGGTATCCTATACAAATAGTTTGAATAAGACCGAACCGCGAAATATTTAACCTCTATATGAAAATCCATTAATCGATGAGATTAATATTTCATAGGATGATCATGAGAAACTCTATCTTAATTCTGAGTGCTTTATGAACTCTTGTCTATGAGGTTGATCCTTTGATTTACATGGGTGAGAGTGACCCAGTTGTTGACTCAATAAGTCTACCTTTTGGAAACTTGACTAAATGGGGAGCTAGGAACATAACTTCACATGATGGAATTCACTCCTTACCATATAAGATAAGTAGACGAGTAGTTCCCTTAAGTGTTGATGTCGAGTCTTGAATAAAGGGATCTCACCCTCTCATTGGCTTGAGAGGGACTTAGTTTATAATTGGACCATAAACAAATTGTTCATTAGAGGAATCAGTGGGACTTAGGGAAAATATTTAATTATCGTAGTTTGTCATGTAGTTTATGAATGAAGGTTAATTTACTTAAAGAGTTCAATTAATTAATCCCTAGTCATTGAAGCTCATAATCTGTAGGTCTATGAGGTCCTCTTGCTAACAAGGATTAATTATGATTGAAAGAAAATTTGAAATGTTCAAATTTTATGAGAAAAAATATTAATTGTATTGGATACAATTAATCACGTGATTTATTATATAGTTAATTTGAGCATAATGTCACTATGAATGTGAAGATAGCCTAAAAAATCGAGAAGAAAACGGAGATCAGAAGGCAAAATCGTATTTTCTACGATTAAGCATAATGTCACTATGAATGTGAAGCGACGGATACAGGCGACGGCGCCGTGATACTCGAACGGAAAAATTAAAAAAAAAACGAATTCCAAGTTTTTTTTTTTAATATAGATTTTAGATTTTGTTTTTTTTTTCTAAGGATGCCAAAAGTTGCTCAACTTTGCTATTTTAATTTAATTATGCATGAGATGTATGATTTAAATTAAAATTTGAATGTTGCTGTTCGCACGAGATTTCAAGAGAAATTTATTTCATGGAACTTGAACCATATTTGTATTAATTTTGTGGAAAGTGAGTACGATCTCTAATACATAGCATTTTGATGCTTTCAAAATAAATTATAATGTTTAAGCTGGTTGATCTTCTTGAACGATCGACCTTTGGGCTTGTTGATCTTCTTGAACGATCGGCCTTTGGGCTTGTTGATCTTCTTGGATGATCAGCCTTTGGGCTTCTTGATCTTCTTGGATGATCGACTTTTGGGCTTGTTGATCTTTTTGGACGATCGGCCTTTGGGCTTGTTAATCTTCTTGGATGATCGGCCTTTGGGCTTATGGATCTTCTTGGATGATCAGCCTTTGGGCTTGTCGATCTTCTTGGATGATTGGCCTTCGGGCTTGTCGATCTTCTTGGATGATTAGTGTTCGCATGAGGCTTCCGGAGAAACTTGTTTCGTGGAGTTGAACCTGAGTTGGTGTTGATGTTGAGATTGGTTTGATGCGATGTGGTTTGATCTCTAGTACTTGATCCTTTGATTCTCTCTTGGTTGGATGGATGTGCTTAACTTGAAGAAGAAAAGCACCAAACGTTTTTTAAGTAGAAGTCTTGGAAGAGTGTTTATGTCTTCAAGGGTCTTTTATCTTCTAAGAGTGAAGCTTCAGGAGTCTTGGGAGTCTTCTTCTTGTTGATGAATTCTTTCTAGGCTCTCTGAATGTAGAATTGCTCGTATCTTCAAAGAACTTCAGTCTTCCGAATGCTTGCATCTTCAAAGGACTTTAGTCTTCAAAATCTTTATATCTTCGAAGAACATCAGTCTTCAGGTGTGGTCATCTTCAGGAGTCAAGGAGTCTTCTGATTGTAGAGAATTTCCTATAAGCTCTCTAAAGTATAGAATTGCTGACCCTTGAAAATGAGGGAAGCTTCTCTATTTATAGAGCTCCCTGATGGGCTTCATGGGCTTGGGTCTGGCCTTGACCTTTGGGCCTAAGTTAATTGGACTTGGGCCTAATTAATTGGACTTGAACCTGGTCTTTAGGATCAATTAACTAGGCTTAGGCCTATTTTGGCATTTTAGGCCCACATTAAGCCCATATTTGGGCGTAACTGGGCCAATGCCCAAATTATAACGTCAAATTGGTTGAACTTAATTTTACTCAATCGACGTCTGCGACAAACACAGAATTTGTCCTTAATTTCAATTTGAGACACATGTCAAATCTTAATTGGTCACAAAATTGACGATTTTAGAATTATGTCATTAATTTGGCAAATGATGTGGCGGTTCGTGGTTGGTTTGAAATTTTTCCTCCAACAAATGCCCCGTTTTCGAGATTTGTACACAGATGTGGGTGGATGATTCTCGAAAAAGATAAATTAAACATTGAGATGCAAGTAATTCTGTCTTGTCTTCGATGCTCCCAATTTAATTAAACCGTGAGTTTAGTGACGAGTTTAACTAAAATTTGTAATAGGGGACGGAAAAATTTTAATTTAAGAAAGATCTCAACCTTTATATTTTATTTGGAGAGATAAAACGTGGGATTTCTCAATTTTTTTTAAACAAAAAAGAGAATTCAGGTTTCATCCCAAATTAATTTGATTTAGAGATGAAACTTAAAAATTTTGAATTTTAAAATGAATTCAAGTTTCATCCCTAATTTAATTTAATTTGGAGTTGAAAACTTTAAGATTTTGGTTTTAAGAAAGAAATTTGGAATATGGCAAAATTGATAAGAAAACTTTGAGCTTTGTCCCAATTTAATTTGGTTTGAGGGATAAAACTCAACAATTTTTTTGAGATAAAAATAGAAATCAAAGTTTCACCCAAATTTAATTTAATTTGGAGATAAAACTTAAAATTTTTGTTTTAAGAAAGAAATTTGGAATATGGCTAAATTTTCGGAAAAAAAATTTGAGCTTTGTCCCCAATTAATTTGATTTTGGGTAACTCAGGAATCTCAAATTTTTTTTAAAAAAATAAAGGAATAACATCCCCAATTTAATTTAATTCGGTGCTAAAATGTGATTAATAAAAAGGTTTGGTGCATGGCCAAAAATTTTAGAAAAATGAGGGGAAAAAAATCATTAGAGATAAGATTTTGATTGTTAAAAAAAAAGAGATTTTTTTTTAACCAATAAAATCTAAATTTAACCAGATCTAAGATTTACTGATCAGATTCTGGATTTAGTGAAGTCCCTATAAATATGACTCAAAACCTTCTGCATTTTCATCCCAGACTTCCAAAGGTAGAGAGAAAAAAAATTCTCTCCTTTCTCCTATTTTTCTCTCTCTCTCTTTTTTTTCTTTTTTTTTTTTTTCTGTTTTTCTTTTCCTTTTTTTTTTCCCTTACCTTTTTTTTTTGTTTCTTTCATATTTAATTATTTAATTTTTTTTTTTTTACTAACTTGCCCCCTTGCCCTTTTTGTACAGGAGTTAGAACTATCAGCGATCTGCAATTTGAGGTGGATTTTTTTTTCTTTTATATATAAATATATATATATATATTCCTGCTAGACACAACCCCTATGTGGCGGACTTTGTAGTCTGCACAGGTGGTCGTCAGCTTCGCCAACAATGATTTGACTCTTTCTAGATACGACCCCTATATGGGTGTTTGTGTAGCCTTGCAGGGGTGGTCGTCCGCTCTACCAACAACGATCTGACTACTGCTAGACACAAGCCCTATGTGGGCGACTGTGTAGCCTGCAGGGGTGGTCGTCAACTCTACCAACAATGATCTGACTCCTGCTAGACACAACCCCTATGTGGCGGACTTTGTAGTCTGCACAGGTGGTCGTCAGCTTCGCCAACAATGATCTGGCTCCGGTCTGGCTCCGGTCAAAGGCTCTAATCATCACTCGGAATGGAAGAAGGAGATGAAGAACTCTCAGCCATTTTCTCACGCAGTTTGTCTGGATCGCGGGGAAAATCCCCGGTTCACAAGGATCATCCCCATATGAGTGGAATTCTACTCATCGACTTCTTTGTATAGAGCTTGGATCACCGATAACATTAAATGGACTGCTCTGAGTCTGACATTCGGTGTGTTAGTCCTTTCTGAACCTTTACCGCTAACGGCGTGGTAGGTGAAATGTCAACATCATGTTTTGATTTTCTCGAGGTAGATGCGTTGATGCATTCATTCCACTAACCTTGCGTTGATCCCATTAGTATGCGTTATCACATAGCCGCAATCATTTAATGATCGCATTCGCTTAATGCCACAACTCTACTCGATGACTGCAATTGCTAGGCAAACGCAACTCCCATGCGATGGACGCATACGGCTGATTACCGCAACATCCATGTGTTGATCGATGCGTTTGCCTTTACGATGGAGAATTTCTCTATATGCGGTCGTCTATGCCGTGGTCTGGTTTCCGCATTTGTGTCCATTTCCTGTTTTACCTACAAAAATAGAACATTGAACGCATAATATTGCAAAATAACGGGTTAGCTGAGATTCAACATGCTAATCGGCACAAGCTCACTTTCTCGTGAATTCCTAGCATGATTGTCACATATTCTGGTTAACAACCTTCATAAGTCTAAGTAAAAGGCCTAAGATGACATGCATTTCTACATGTCATTAGCCATACATACGGCCATAAACTTGAAGATGGAGTGGAGTCGTGCACCCCGACCTTGAAGTTGATGATGGAGCAGAGCCATGCACACCGACCTTGAACTTGAAGATGGAGTAGAACCATGTGCAGCAACCTTGAACTTAAAGATGGAAGTGGAGCCATGCACACCAATCTTAAACTTGAAGATGGAAGTATAGCCATGCACACCAATCTTGAACCTGAAGATAGAGAGGAGCCATGCACACCAACCTTGAACTTGAAGATGGAGCGGAGCCATGCACACCGACCTTGAACTTGAAGATGGAAGTGGAGCCATGCACACCAATCTTAAACTTGAAGATGGAAGTAGAGCCATGCACACCGATCTTGAACTTGAAGATGAAAGTGGGGCCATGCACGCCGATCTTGAACTTGAAAATGGAGTAGCATCGATGAAGCCTTTGAACTTGAAGATGGAGAAGCATCAACGAGACCTTCGCATTTGAGTTTGACAAAGCATTAGCAAATCCTCTACATTTGAGTTTGACGAAGTATCGACGAATCCTCTGCACTTGAGCTTGAAGAATCGATGAATCCTCTGCATTTGAGTTTGAAATATTGACGAATCCTTTGCATTTGAGCTTGACAAACCATCAACGAATCCTCCGCACTTGAGCTTGAAGCATCGCCGAATCCTCCGCACTTGAGTTTGACGAAGCATCAATGAATCTTCACATTGAGCTCAACTTCGCGACTTTAAGCATGAAGATGGCATTGCAAAGCCTCCAGACTTGAGCATGAAGATGAAGTATCGATGAAACCTCTGAAGTTGAAGATGGAAGAGCATCCAAGTTTGATTTCGAAGAGGAAGCGAAGTGCATTCCAAGTGTGTGCCTTTTATTTATTGTGCTAGCTCCTTACAAGGGATGAACTTCTTCAATCCATTGTGTTGCCCTCAATAAGGATGAACATCTTCAATATGGAGTGTCATTCTTTTATGGGGATGATCAACATCAATCTTGTAGTATCATACTTAGGTGATTGTGGTACACTAATGGATGAACTAAACTTAAATTTCTTTGAGTTGCCCTCATACCCTTAAAGAAAGGGATTAAATCTTGTACAAATTTTTTATTTTTTTGGGCCGTTCACATTTTAAGTTCATGCGGGCCAGGAGAATCATGCAGTTTAGGCTCTTGCGATGAGGAGATTTTTCATTTAAAATCCAGAAGCTCTTATTTCATCATGGTTTTGATCATCCTCTTTATTTGTAGGATTCGTCAATATGATGAGTTTTGGCTTCACTATCAAGGAACCTTTTGTACTTATGTCAACAGAAAAGTTTCTTTTCATGCGTGAAGGGACACGACTCTGAATCTTTTCGTCGTTGTTTTCTTCAGGAATGATGTTGCCTTCAGAATTTTCATCCTTCCTTTATGTTGATCGCTTGTTGTCTTGAGACGATCAAAAGAAGATGCTGAAGGTCATCTCTCTTTGATGTGGTTATACTTAGCCTTTTGATAGCTGAAGTTCAAGTAGAAGTGGTCGTTGGACATTGGTCTTCTTCTCCTACTGTGGCCATACTCAATCTTTGAAAGACTGAAGATCGAGCACTTGAAGGCTTAATACGATCGAAGACAGAAGTTCTTTGCTTCATTTCTTTAGAGTCGTTGACTTCTTCAGCAGTCATATGATTGTTGTCGACTTCCACTATGCTAACAGAGTGACATGCAATAACTTTTGATACTTTCTCTGGATGATTATTGAGAAAGCTTCTTAGGAGAAATTATGCCAAAGTTGCCGACCATCGAAATTGAGGGAAGTTCTTGTCTTCTTTCTTAGTAGGCTTAGACTTCCATGTCATCTTTTTGCCTTTCTTTTTATGAATCTTGTTCCTTCTTCTATAGCTTCGATAGGAATGCGACTCTTTTTGGGTGGAGTTTAGCTATCTTCTTTTTTGATGAGTCACAACTATCCACCTTTCGTTGTCATCTTCAACGAGCTCATATTTCTTTCCGGAATTTGTTGTTTGAATCTCTTTCTGGAATCGAACAACTGTAGGCTCGAAGGCTCCAAACTGGATCAGGCTTTGTCTTTGAGCATGGGACACAGACAGTGTTGGAAAACTTGAAGTCGCCACTATTGTAGCGTGATTTTTTTGGGCTACTTCATCCAAATCTAGCTCAATCTTCTTTTCACGAGCCAACTTTAGAATTCGTTCCTTCAGCACAAAGCACCTTTCAACTAAGTGACTAATGAGCCGATGATACTTGCAGTAGTTAGAACCATCTATTTTTCCTATTTGTTCCGGCCGTTTGCATTCCGACAGCTGAATAAGTTGCTTCTCTAGCAGTTGCTCCAACGTATCTGCCACATCAGAGTCAGTGAATGGATAAACCTTTTTTTGTCTTTCTTTAAGAGTTAGACGATGCTTCTCGCCTTCATTGTGCCTTCTTTCAAATTTTGTTTGTTTTCCTTTGGAGGAAAATTTTAGAGGGGTCACATGAACGACCATAGATTCTTTTGTGGCACTATCCACGATCTTTTCATTGCCCTTGGCTTCATTCTTGTATTTTTTTCCTTCACGGACTAGGAAATCTTTAGTTTCCCTATTGGCGATACTCAGCTCTATATCATGAGCGCGTATTGCCAATTCCTCAAACTTACGAGGTTTTACCCCTTGTAAGATGTAGAGAAGCTCCCAGTGCATTCTTTGAGTGCACATCTCCACTGCAGATAATTCAATAAGTCTATCTTTGCAATGCATACTTAAAGCTTTCCATCGGTTGATGTAATCGATGACTGTCTTTCCCTTCCATCGTTTAGTGTTCGTCAACTCCATCATGCTAATAGTGCGCCTTGTACTGTAGAAGCGGTTCATGAACTCCCTTTCTAGCTGTTCCCAACTGTCAATCACTTATGGCTCCAAATCAGTATACCAATCGAAACCATTTCCTTTCAAGGTACGGACGAACTTCTTGACTAGCAGGTCTTCTAGTTCCTGCATTTTTGCAAGTTTCAATGAAGTGTGCAACATGTTGTTTTGGATTGCCCTTTCCATCGAACCGCTAGAACTTTAGAGGTTGATACCCAGGTGGCATTCTCAGGTTGTCGATTCTCTTGGTGTACAGATTGGAGTACATAAAGGAGGATTGTGATGGTCCTCTATACTGAGCCCTTATGGAGTTTGTAATTATATCATGCAACTGTTGAATTGACAGGGTGGCGACAGAGGTAGATTGTTGCGACTGGTCTTCCTACAAGAAAGTCTTTCCTTTGTCATTGACTTTTCTAGCTGGAGATTGACTCGAGTCAGCAGTTTCTTGAGCCTGTATTTCATCTCTTAAAGCAGCGATTTCTCGCTCTTCTATAGCTTTTATTAGGAGATTTATCTTTATCTTTATCTCCATCTCTGCCATGGTTGACTTAGTCGTTATGTCAGTCATCATGACAGACACTACATCAAAATGTGATTCTTTCTCTTATAGATCAGTAACAGAAGCATAGTTGTTGAACAAGAGAATTTTCTCTGATGACGATCCCGCCTTTAGGAGATTCCATCAGTTGGTCCCAAATTTCCTCCGTGATGACAGAGCTTATGTAAGTGTTGTTTGCAACTGAAGCTTTGGATGTAGCTTTCTTTGGTGCCATTTGTAGATTTGTTGATTCGAATGATGAGAGATAGATGAAAGGTACAGATGTCCCATTGGGTGTGCCAATTTATTCGCATGAGATTTCAAGAGAAATTTATTTCGTGGAACTTGAACTTTGTATTTATATTAATTTTGTGGAAATTGAGTACAATCTCTAATACATAGTATTTTGATGCTTTCAAAATAAATTATAATCTTTAAGCTTGTTGATCTTCTTGAACGATCGGCCTTTGGGCTTGTTGATCTTCTTGGGTGATTGGCCTTTGTGCTTGTTGATCTTCTTAGATGATCGACCTTTGGGCTTGTTGATCTTCTTGGATGATCGACTTTTGGGCTTGTTAATCTTCTTAGACGACCAGCCTTTGGGCTTGTTGATCTTCTTGGATGATTGGCCTTTAGCCTTTTCGATCTTCTTGGATGATTAGTGTTCGCATGAGGCTTCCGGAGAAACTTGTTTCGTGGAGTTCAACTTGAGTTGGTGTTGATGTTGAGATTGGTTTGATGCGATATGGTTCGATCTCTAGTACTTGATCCTCTAATTCTTTCTCGGTTGAGTGGATGTGCTTGACTTGAAGAAGAAAAGCATGAACGTTCTTGAAGTGGAAGTCTTGGAAGAGTGTTTGTGTCTTCAAGGGTCTTCTTTCTTCTAGGAGCAGCTTCAGGAGTCTTGGGTGATGAATTCTCTATGGGCTTTGTGAATGTAGATTTTCTTGTATCTTCAAAGGACTTCAGTCTTCCGAATGCTTGTATCTTCAAAGGACTTCAGTCTTCAGAATGCTTGCATCTTCAAAGGACTTCAGTCTTCAAAATGCTTGCATCTTCATAGGACTTAAATCTTCAGAATGCTTGTATCATCTAACGACTTCAGTTTTCAGGTGTGGTCATCTTTAGGAGTTAAGGAGTCTTCTGATTATAGAGAATTCTCTATAAGCTCTCTAGAGTATAGAATTGCTGACCCTTGCAAATGAGGGGAGCTTCTCTATTTATAGAGCTCCCTGATGGGCTTCATGGGCTTGGGTCTGGCCTTGATTGGCCCATGGGCCTGACCTTTGGGCCTAATTTAATTGGACTTGGGTTTGGCTTTTGAGCCTAATTAATTGGACTTCAGCTTGGTCTTTAGGCCCAATTAACTGGGCTTAGGCCTATTTTGGTGTTTTAGGCTCACATTAAGCCCATATTTGGGCATAACTGGGCCAACGCCCAAATTATAACGTCAAATTGGTCGAAATTAATTTTACTCAATCGACATTTGCGACGAAAACATAGAATTTGTCCTCAATTTCAATTTGAAACACATGTCAACTCTTAATTGGTCACAAATTTGACGATTTCATTAATTCTGTCATTAATTTCGCGAATAACGTGGCGATCCGTGGTTGGTCCGAAATTTCTCCTTCAACAGTTGCATAAAGTATGTCATTTAGATTAAAATCCCACAATTGGTTGAGCATATCATGCATTTTATTTTAAATATAATTGTTGTATTTTGATATTCTCGAAGTGAGAATCCAAAGAGTGATCTTTGGTGAGTTTGGTAGAGGTTGGAGAAAGAACTAATCGTGTAGACAATAAGCAAGTGGTAGAGAAAAGGAAGCTATCGTATAGCTAAATACTTATCGTTTAGAAGAAGTTATATGATCGTGTGAATTTTACTAAACGATCGTTTATGAAAAGGTAGACGATCATTTAGAAAACACGACACACTATACGATTGTTTAGGAAAGCTATCTGATCGTTTAGGAACTAGCGTGCGATTGCTTGGGCACTGACGATTTATGCGATCGTTTACATTTCCACACCGACGCCAAGAATTTTCGAACCTTTCAAACTTTGCAAAATGAAACAAAATTTCATTTTATTCTTCAGTTACAATAATCGGCATGGTTTTTCCCACTAACACACGTCCGAGAGAATTTTTAGGCCAATTATCATATAATTAACCAATTAAATAATTAGTAAATATAATCATATTATATTTTTACCCTATAGTTTGATATCACATATCTACTATACTAATTTCTCCTCTACTTGATATAAATCATATTTATATCTAATTTCCTCCAAAATAATGTATCTCATACATTTAGTCAATTATATCATATATAATTAACCATTCCAATCATATCATATATAATCAAACTTCTTCTTGTCAATTTGAACATTTCAAATTAACTCAAAAACTAATTCTCGACTTTATCCAAGCTACCTAGGGGACCTAATAGACCTGTGGCTTGAAGCTCCAATGGTCTATGAATAACTGACTAAACTCTTTAGCCACGAGATCCACCATCCGTTATTTGTCAGGAATTCTACTAAAGACCAACAGCTGAACTCTTCTTACCATAGATATATTTCTATGTCCATCGGATATAACCAATCATGAGTACGATGACCCTTCACAGGTGCTAGTAAGTACAATTGGACAAAATTAGCATTTTGCCCCTGTAGTTACATTTCACTTTTTAAGTACCACTAATTCCTCTAATGAACAATACAACCTAGTCTAACTATGTGTGAACACCTCTCAGGCCAAGAAAAGGTGAGTCGCACCATCGTTCAAGTCCCGAAATCAGCCTTTAAAGGAGCTATATATCTACTTAACCCTACCTCGGGGAAGGAGTGAATTCCATCTTGTGTAGCTGAGTTTCCAGCTCCTAAATCAAACGAATCCCCAAAATGGTAGGTTTGAATTGGAGACCTGGCCACTCGCACCCATCCAAATCAAAGGACCGCCCTCAATGGCAAGAGTTCTCAACTCACTCAGGATTGAGGTTATATTACCTAAGGTCATCCTAGTGAAGTAAAGTCTCTGTCATGAACGTTGTTATATAACGAGACGTTAACACTTCGTGGTTAGGTCTTATACAAACTCTTTGTATAGGATGCCCCCACTCGCATGTCCTCAACATGAATTATCAGGATCAGATCATATGTGACAAGTCACAACACTTGTGACCATTCCACAAAGCGGGTCGCATCCATAACGTTACTAGGATAAGATTTCTCTCCTATATCCATATACTACAGACCATTTTGGTTATCACTTAAGACATGATCCACTTGTATGCATACAGATAACCAGAGATTTTATGTTTATTGGTTTGTGGTAAAGCAAATAATACATGCGATTGAGCAAAAAACAAGATGTTAAGTAAATATCATATATTATACAACACAAACGTTCGTACAAACTATTTACAAACTATAGGACATGAGAATTTAAGGGATCAATCCCAATAATCTCCCACTTGTCCTAAAGCGAAGTGGGATGTACATTAAACTAGTACAAAATAATAAACTAGGGCATAAAAGACCAGTATAAGAAAATCTCCCACTTGCCCTAGTCTAGCTGCCGGCGATCCTGTAGACCCATGCTCCGTAGGTGACCCTCAAACACTGTAGCTGTGAGAGCCTTCGTAAACGGGTCAGCAACATTGTGCTTCGAAGCGATCTTCGTGACGATCACGTCCCCTCGATGCATTATCTCGCGGAATAGATGATACTTCCGCTCTATGTCTTTGTCGCACCTGTGACTCCTCGGCTTCTTGGAGTTCACCATTGCCCCACTATCATCACAATATAGGGTAATGGGCCTAGACATATCTGAAACAACTTCCAATTCTATCAAGAACATCCTAAGCTAGACGGCCTCCTTAGCAGCTTCGCAAGCCGCAACGTACTCTGCCTCCATAGTGGAATCGACGATGCACCCCTATTTAATTCTTCGCCACACTACAGCTCCTCCATTAAGAGTAAAGACTGATCTTGATGTGGACTTGCAAGAGTCCTTATCAGTCTGAAAGTCAAAATCTGTGTATCTGATGCGTTGTAAATGTGATGAAATAATGGTATGAAATTGCGGTGATGAGTTATGCATTGCACATGCAAGTTTTCCTAGTAAAACCCAAGTATAAATCTCACTAGATTTCTTGGTAAGTCTAGGGTCGAACATAGGGACTAATGAGTTACTATGTGTCAATAAATTGATTCCTTTGCGATGGTAAAAACAAATAAGTTTGGTTGGTGTTTTGTTCAAGTATAAATTCTATGCGACGGATTCGAGTAGAGTTGGTGAAATCGAGAATACAATGAGTATGCGATGAACGGGTTGAAAAGGGATTTAGCTAACACTTTCTAAGATTGCGTTCAAGTTATGCGATCATGCTAAACACAGACAACAACATGTCATCTCTCAATGCAAATGCAATAGTTCCTATTTCTAGGATGCATGCGATGTATACGATAATGTCGATAGGACTTATGTCTAAGCATCTATTCTTGTCTATGTGATGACAAATGATACATACATACACAAGGTGACCGCATACTATCATATCCTATTTCTAGGATGCATGCGATCCATAATAGAAAATAAAACTTATAACTAAGTTTCTATCTCTTACTTATGCGGTTCTAATCTGACTTTCTCAAGCCTAGATTCTAATCTGACTCTCTCAAGCCTAGATTCTTTCTTTAGAGTACTCTCTCAAGTATCTCTAAAGGGTGAATAACACATACATAAGACAAGATGATCACATAAAGTGAAGATCCTAGGTTATGCTAGCTAAGTACTTCTCAACCCATTTGAAAATTTAGCTACTCATGCAAAATGTGGAGAGATTGAACAGATGTTGAGATGAGAATTCCATTTTCTATAAATAAATTCAAAATACAAAACAACAATAGAAAGTAGGGATAAGAAGCCAAGTAGCAATGTCTTACTTCCCGTGGCTTTTACACTGTTCTTTTACTCTACTCTGCCCAGAAGAATATCCTTGCTCTCGTAAGTGTTGGCCCTCTCTTCTTTTATAGCGCTTCCCGACAGTCTTTCGAGCTGTCCAGGAATGTCTTCTCGGCGTCTCCTTCTCTTTGCTCGCCTCTTCCTTCTAAGTATATGAATAACTATAGACTAACGGCTATCTATTTGTATATGATCTATCTTCTATATGTGGCGAACTTCTCTATCGATGGTGGCCTTCGGTATTTATAGAGCTCAAGGTGAAGAAGATTTTATCTCTAATGATTGTAATGATGGACGGTCATTTAATTTTCTGCTCTGATGCTCGATTAATGGTCATCAAAAAGTTGAATGTACTTGCTACAGTGCGTCATTAACGGCTTGTCAACTAAATTAGGATTCAATCGTCATCAGCTTTTCGTCCCATCATTATTTATTATGCTTTCACCTTGATGCGCTATCTTTATGCGGCCACCTTCTTGAGCAACTCCTTGTGAGCGCATACGATGACCTTGCGGCCGCAATCTTTCAATGTGCGCGGATGCCTAATTCTTTAGATCACAATTTATCTTGCGCCAACACATTTTTCCTGCACAAATAAGTAAATTAGTTGCTTTTATGCGATGGGCGCATGCGATCACAATATTCTCTGTTTAACACTTTTGGACATGATTTTGTATATTTTTATCGTCATATTCCCTCATTGTTTTACTTATTCACGCTGTAATAACGTGCATTTTTGCCTGTTATCAGTATCCAGTAAGGATCAAATCCCTAGAACCATACACGAGCATGTAGTCCCTCGTTCTCTGAAGATACTTGAGGATGTTCTTCACTGCGGTCCAGTGACCCTGGCCTAGGTTAGACTGATACCTACATACTATGCCCATAGCGTAGCAGATGTCTGGACGAGTATAGAGCATCGTGTACATCAAACTGCCAATGGTAGACACATCTGGGACCCGTCTCATTTCCTCAACCTTTTGAGGCATCTTAGGACACATGTCCTCAGACAAAGTGACTCCATACCTGAACGACAGTAGGCTTCTCTTGGAGTCTTGCATCGAGTACTTGAGCAACATCTTGTCAATGTACGATACCCAAGAAAGTACTAGCACTTTGTTCTTACGATCTTGAAAGATCTGTATACCTAGAACAAACTGAGCCTCTCCCGAATCTTTCATTTGGAATTGGGTTGCTAGCCAGTTTTAACTGCAGTTAGTAGACCTACATCATTCCCAATGAGTAGTATATCCTCTATGTACAACACTAAGAAGACAACTGAAGCATTAATGATCTTCTTGTAAACACAAGGTTTATCAATATTTTGGTCAAAGTCATATGACTTGATCGCAGTATCAAACCGTATGTTCCAAGATCGAGATGTCTGTTTCAGCCCATAAATGGACTGATTTAGTTTGCAAATATTTTGCTCTTGACCTTGGTCTATGAATCCCTTGGGTTGTACCATGTAAATGGTCTCCTTAAGATTGCCATTCAAAAAGACCGTCTTGACATCCATTTCCCAGATCTCATAATTATAATATGCTAAAATGTACAAGAGGATGTAGATCGACTTTAACATGACAACAGGTGAGAAAGTCTCCTCATAGTAAACTTTATCTACCTGGGTATAACCCTTTGCCACAAATCGAGCCTTGAAGGTCTATACCTCCCATCAGCACCCCGTTTGTGCTTGTAGATCCATTTACAGCCTATAGGTCTTACCCCATCAGGCTGATCTACAAGATCCCATACTGAGTTGAAGTACATCGACTCTATCTCGAGATCCATGACCTTGACCCATTCATCCCAGTCAACATCCTCCATTGCCTTCTAATAAGACAATGGATCCTCAACGTCGCCATCTGCTACCAAAGCTAGGATTTTCATGAAACCCAGATAGCGAACGGGTGGGTTCGAAACCCTCCCACTACGTCGAGGTTCCCTCAACTCTTGAGGTGGAACCGACCTACTAGATGAACATCCATCTACAACTCTTGTTGATGTAGTAGGCTCTTCAACAATTCTTGTCGAAGTTTCAGTAGTTTCATTGGAAAGCTCACGCAACACAACTTTACTTCGTGGACTATCCTCCCTTATATGATCCTTCTTCAGGAAAGTAACATTCGTTGAAACAAACACATTATTTTCCATCAGATCATAAAAATAACCCCCTCCTATACTTTTGGGTAGCCTACAAAGAGGCATAACCTCGATCGTGGTTCCAACTTCTTGGGATTAGCCTCCAGCATATGTGCAGGGAAAACCCAAATGCGGAAGTGACTTAAACTAGCTTTACGCCCGTTCGATAACTCCAGAGGTGTTCTCACAACACTCTTAGAGGGAACACAGTTGAGTATATATACTGCAGTCTCTACTGCGAAACCCCAAAACGAGTCGGGTAAGGAAGCGTAACTCATCAACGAGCGAACCATGTCCAACAAGGTCCTATATCTCCTCTCTACTACACCATTTTGCTGAGGTGTACCCGATGCTGAGAGTTGGGAAACGATTTCATGTTCTATCAATTAGTCCTGGAATGTCGAGTCTAAAACTCTCCACCTCGATCCGATCGAAGTGTTTTAATCCATCTATCCAATGCGTTTCCAACTTCAACCTTGAACTATTTGAACTTTTCAAAGGATTCAGACTTCCATTGCATAAGATAAACATACCCGTACCTGGAGTAATCATCAGTAATACTGATAAAATACTCATAGCCACCTTTGGCTCGCATATTCATAGGACCACAAAGGTCATGATGTACTAACTCAAGAGACTTCTTGGCTCTATAACTTTTTCCAGTAAACGGTCGTTTAGTCATCTTACCTTCAAGGCAAGACTTGCACACTGGTAAAGAATTTTCCTCTAACTCACTTAGAAGTCCATTCTTCACCAATCTCTCAATCCTATTGATATTGATGTGCCATAAACGTAGATGCCAAAGTTGGGCATTTTCTTTTGGAGAAATACGTTGACGTTTTGATTGAGTTACGACAGTCCTAAAAAATTCAGTATTATGGAGGGAATTAATGGCTAACGTCCTTAGCACATATAAATTCGATTCCAAATTTGTTGTGCAAATAAAAATACCATCTTTATGAATAAACGATTTATACACATTAAAAGAGACAGTATATTTACATTGCAATAAACACTTTACAAAAATAAGGTTCCTCGTTAGTTCGGGAACAATATATTCATTATTCAAAATAAGAAACCTATTGTGTAAAGCTAATTGAATCCCTCCCACTGCCAGAACTGAGATGATGTGCTCGGTGCCTACTCGTATCGTCATCTCACCAGCCTCCAACTATCGCCAAGATCTAATCCCCTCAAAAGAAGAACAAACATGGTTAGTGGCACTCAAATCAATTATCCAGTTGAATCATCATTCTCTACTAAACAAGTTTCATGAACTAGTAAATCATATTTACCTTTATCGGCCTTGGCCTTAGCCTTGGTTTCTTTCTTCTCTTTTAGATACCGAGGATAGTTCCTCTTCCAGTGTCTATCTTGATTGCAGTGGAAACACTTTCCTTTTTTCAACCGATGGACGCCTCCTTGGGGCGACAGACGGTGGGTTAGCAGGCGTCTTCCCTTTTCCCTTACCACTCTTCTTCTTTTTCCCCTTTTCAAAGTTAGAAGTAGAAGGTGCAGACTTCGTTCCTGAGGTCGAACCTCTATGGAACATCCTGGAAGATGAAGCAACATCTGTCTCACTCTTCTTCCTTTCCTTACTTTTCAGTAAAGAATGGTAGGTCTGCAACTCGTTGAGAAGAGTTGTAAGGTTATATTTCACTTTGTTAAGAATCACATTACTAACAAAGTGCAAGAAGCTCTCTGGCAAACAATGCAGGATTATGCTAACCTAGTTGCCCTCATTGATGGTAGACCCATTCAACTCTGCCACATTAAAGTGGACCATCATGTTAAGCACATGTTCACAAACAGAGGTGCTTTCTTCCATTTTGGAGTTGAATATATATTTAAGAGCCTCATGCATAAGTTGTTCAGACAGTTGTCTAAACATCCCATGCAGGGACTTCATGATCTCAGGCGCTGAGACCATAAGCTCATGTTTCTTGGCTAAGACTTCAGAAAGACTTACCAAGATGTAGGCTCGGGCCTTCTCATTCGCCCTTGTCCATCGCTCATATGTCTCTCAAACATTTCAAGCGGCATTTGGAGCTAGAATAGAAGGACAGGCCTCCGTGAGAGTGAACATGAGATCCTCGATGATTAGGATCATCGTGATCATATGTTTTCATGTTGCGAAATTGTGACCAGTTAATTTTTCAGTGCTTAACAAAGCCAATGTGGCTGTTAATATTTTGAAAAAAAGTTGTTGCTGAAAATACGAACAAACCTTTATTCGATTTTGCTAAACCACTTTTAAACAAACCAGTTTTGCAAAATATTTTCAAGTACCCTAAGTTAAAAACTTCTACTTTGCAATGATGCCCCAACAAGACAGGACAAACGTCATTGGTGAAGTGATCAGTTGCTCTTTCGTTGGGATGAGACATTCTCAACCATTAAGTAGAACCAACTTTTGGAACTGAACCTAACAGCCACCATTTTTTGGTCAAGAACTGTTGACCTTTAACAATTCCGCGTAATTGTGACCCCTCGCTTTCAGTGCCAGAGTCCCACCCTAATGAACCCACTGTAGGGAAGAAGCAAATTAGGACAAGAGTTTAAGTTACCTTATCCTCTTACAGAAGATTAAATAAAGAAACGCGCAAAATTTCCATCCTTTAGGGGTACACTCCCAGGGTGCCTTGAGGCGATGCACAACAACTTTATTCAACCTAACGAGGGAGATCGAGGGATATGTTGTTGCACTTCCCGCTCCCACTTATATGAATACTCTCTCCATCCACCTTGATATTGATCTACCCAAACACCAACTGTTAGAGGGACATGCCAAATGTGCCTCGAGGCTGAGGGTAGATCTCACGGTGTGGACTATTTAGGAGAAACGTGAAAGGTTTAAGTGAAGCATCTTATGCCTCAAGTATCTCCCACTAAATATTCTACCTTGGGTTCATTAACCTAGACAATCCGGCTACTGATTTTAGTCTAAGTCGTCTTTTTAAACTCTGCTCATAAACAACGTTTGTCTATGAAATATGCACAAGTTCAAGTAGTCACATTTAAACACTTTAATAGACTGTCCTTAACTTACATGTATGCATCAAATCTATCTAATTCACCTTTCTAGGTAAGTTCCCAGGTAGGGTTGTTACGTTTCTGTCAACTTAAATACCCCAGACTAGACAGAACCCACCTTAGATAAAAGGTTCCTTATAGATAGATTTGCTACAGTGACGTTGAGCAAAGTTGCAATCGTTTAGGTGTGAGGTGTGCGATCGTTTAGGCACTAAGTGACTGTCGTATAGGCTCTAGAATTATGCGATCGTTTATGTTTCCACACCGACGCCAAGAATTTTTTAACCTTTTGAACTTTGCAAAATGAAACTAAATTTCATTTTATTCTTCGGTTACCATAACCGATGCGATTTTTCTCACTAACGCACATCGAGAGAAATTTTAGGCCAATTATCATATAATTAACCAATTAAATAATTAATAAATATAATCATATTCTACTTATATCCTATAGTTTGATATCTCATATCTACTATAGTAATTTCTCCTCTACTTGATATAAATCATATTTATATCTAATTTCCTCCAAAATAATGTATCTCATATATTTAGTCAATTATATCATATATAATTATCCAGTCCAATCATATCATATATAATCAAACTTCCGCTTGTCAATTTGAACATTTCAAATTAACCCAAAAACTGATTCTCGACTTTATCCAAGCTACCCAGGGGACCTAATGAATATGTGGCTCGAAGCTCCAACGGTCTGTGAATAGCTGACTAAACTCTTTAGTCACGAGATCCACCATTCGTTATCTATTAGGCATTCCACTAAAGACCAATAGCTAAACTCTTCTTACCATAGATATATTTCTGTGTCCATCGGATATAACCAATCATAAGTACGATGACCCTTCATAGATGCTCGTAAGTATAGTTGGGCCAAATTACGATTTTGCTCCTATAGTTACATTTCACTCCTTAAGTACCACTGATTCCTCTAATGAATAATTCAACATAGTCTAACTATGTGTGAACACCTCTCAGGCCAAGAGAAGGTGTGTGGCGCCACATCGTTCAAGCTCTAGAATCAGCCCTTAAAGAAGCTATCTATCTACTTACCTCTGCCTCGGGAAAGGAGTGAATTCCATCTTGTGTAGCTAAGTTCTCAGCTCCCAAATCAGATAAATCCCTAAAATGGTAGGTTTGAATCGGCGACCTGGCCACTTGTATTCATACAAATCAAAGAACCACCCTCAATGGCAGGAGTTCCCAACTCACTTAGGATTGAGGTCATGTTACGTATGGTCATCCTAGTGAAGTGAAGTCTCTATCATGAACGATGTTATATAATGAGACGTTAACACTTCGTGATCAGGTCTTATACAAACTCTTTGTATAGGACACCCCCGCTCGCATGTCCCTAACAGGAATGATCAGGATCAGACCATCTGTGACAAGTCACAACACTTGTGGCCATTCCACAAAGCGGGTAACATCCGTAGAGTTACCAGAATAAGGTTTCTCTTTTATATCCATATACTCTAGACCATTTTCGTTATCACTCAAGACATGATCCACTTGTATGTCACCACATACATGCTTAAGTTACATACAGATAACCAGGGATTTTATGTTTATTGGTTTGTGGTAAAGCAAGTAATACATGCAATTGAGCAAAAAAACAAGATGTGAAGTAAATTTCATATATTATACAACACAAGCGTTCGTACAAACAGTTTACAAACTATAGGACACGAGACTTTAGGGCATCAACCCCAATAATAGCCATGATAGAAGTATGATCGAAAATAGTGGGTGGAATGCATTGACCCTGTAGAAGAAGAGAATGTGAACGCATACCTCGAGATGTCCCAGCTACTCAATAGACCTTCTGAAAAGCGGTCAGTCCATGATGCAGTGCTGACATTCTCACCTACCGCGTCAATAATGACGGTGATTCAGAGTGGGATTATCAAAGTTGTCAGCATTTGCCTTTATAAATAGAGCCTTGGAGTCTAAGATTAAACATCTGAGACTTTTTCCTTGGGCAGATTGCTGTGATCATAGACGAGAGCATGAGCAAGAAATTTTGAGTTCTTCACTTCAACAACTTCCTCCAATTGATGACTAGAGCTTCGCCGGAGATAGATCTCGAGAGGGACTACTCCACCGTCCATCCAATTGCACCACAGATAGCTTTGACACACATCTGATAGAAGCAAGAGATTGCCTACATCTAGCCATCCACATTTACATCATCTTCTCATCTCTTATTGTATTACATTTTGGCTTAAGACATTAATACATTTTGTAATAAATGCATCTCTTTAATTCCTTCAATATCATTTACATCATCTTCTTCTATCTTTTACTTTCACTGCCATGAGTTAAGTACATATTGCAAGAGGTATCGCATAATCAATCATGCGACATAGAGATATGACGCATGCAGCAAACCACCAAGAGGTATGCGTTTTGCGAGTATAGTGAGTCAATCCTGTTTGCTTAGTGCGAGGCTATCACAATGCTTATCTTTGAGCAGAGTAGCTATAACCAACTGCCCAAGAGGGTAAGTAGTGGAATTCACTAAGTAAAGTAAGCAGTGTTCCTAAAGATAGGAATAAGCTTATGCTTAATGCAACCATACGTTATAGAGATATAAAGCATGTGGCTGACCACCGAGAGGTGTGCGATGCGTTAGTGTAGTGAGCTAGAATTACTCTTGCGACCATGCTTAAGGACTTTGTGGTATCTTCTCCCTAACCTTACTTCTCTATGCATCTTATTACGCATTAACAGTTGACCGCATCTCTACCAATTCTCATAATCAAACTTCAATTGTTCAGTCTGTTTAGTTAGGAGTAGGAGTAGCACATAGTTAATCAACTTCTTTCTTTTTATTTTTATTTTCCACCTCAAACACATTACTTTACAATCATCTTTTAGTTGCAAGTCCTTGTGTTCGATCTCAGATCATCCCGAGAAACTCGTTTTACTTGGCAAGAGAGAAAGAAAACTTGTGACAGGAATGCATGATCATCGTAGACACGATTAATGAATATTGCATATTCGTCAGACCAATGCATGATCATCGCACAATCATCAACGCATATTAATTAACACAAACCAATTATTTCCCCAAAATGTTTTTTGTGCTGTTGCCAAGGACTTGGCATCTAATAGTTTGTTTGAGTTTTGTGTTTTCGCAAGCCCCCTTTTGATCTTAGGTGTATTGTAACTTGCGTGACCAAGTTGCAAATGATATTTGAATGAAGGTGTTGCGCCCGAATTCAATATTGACCCTGAGATTGAAAGGCTATTTTTCATATGAGCTGGAAGTAGTATTAGAAGCATGGTAACCATCATGTGGCCAATGATTACTAGAGGCTCTGTTTGTCGGGGAATAAGTCCCTTGACCTAAGCAAACGAGTTCGATCCCCTACATGGAAGAGTCCTTGCGGTGACTTCATTCCAATTCTTCTATGGACGTCTTCTACTTTTTCTTTACTTTGCTTTCCTAATTAACTTCTTTAGTTGATTTATTTGATTATTGTCATTTTGGATTTACGGCTGCTTTTCTTGGATGTGGTGTTGCGCTCGCTCCTTTTTGGTAGCATAATAATTTCCTCTCGGTGTGTTGTTTCAAAAGAAGAATTCTCTCCCTTATTCAACGCCTGACTGTTTCCTCCGCATGAATTCTAGTTATTCACACAATTGACACTATGCTTGCATCTTTCTTTTCTTGCTATCTTTCATTCGTTGTCCTTTTGAAATTTTCTTTTGTATGCTTACCTTCTTTTGTGTTGATAAATTAGCATCCATGATGATACTTATGTAAATTCACTAAATCCACTCACTAAAAGTCGCATGGCTTACCTCACTTTAGTAGCTTCTTCAAAGTTTGATAGTCTTAAGTTTTATTGTGTGCAAACCTCTGCTCAAACCTCTTTTACAACAATTTTGTCCTTAGCTTTTTATCAAAGACCCTGCCACTCTCTTAATTTGCGGGTGGGATCGATCCGAGCAAATGCATTCAATATAAACATTACGATAACGCTTAAAAAAATGATCATAATAAAAAATTTTGCTGTCAGCGCAAAGAGGAAACCCAAGCTGATAAGAGTTAAGTTGTGAAAGGTACCTACCTGTAGTTAGATACATCGCATGACACCCGTGCAGGTAGGCCAAAATAAAAGTAGGTGACTAGAATCAATGCATAATAACATCTCCTCTGTTTGGTGCAAACTAACTTTAGCTAAGATAAGTGTTGAGTTGAATATGGAATGCAACCGAAGTTGGATGCCCACATGACACCCGTGGGGGTAAGCCAAAACGAAGAGTGTAGCCATGTTCAACGCCTTAATCTAATAATGAGTTACAAGCTTTGAATCGTTTAGAACGATCGCATCGTAAAAGCTAAAAGCAAAGTTGTCTGTGTTGAGTAGAATGTTTTAAATGGAGGTTTGTCGAAATTTAACTTAGACAATATTTCTTAGAAGAAAGGGCTAAGTTTGAGGAGAATGCTGGTACCTAGTCTAGAAGTGCAAGTGAATTATATGATGATACAATGAGTCACCACTTAAAACAAATGTATTTTTGACCATTTTGACCTTTGTAATCTCTACATCTTGAGGGTCATAAAAGACACAAACTTGGTCTTTAAAAATCACAAAAAATTGATTATGAAACAATTGAGCAATATTAAGTAAGTTTTAAGATATCATTGAAACATATAAAACATTGGATATTTTACGTTCACCTTGCTTGGTATGCATGACAACAGTACCTTTGCCTTTAACTAGTACTGTCTTGTCATGTCCAAGAAACACCTTAGACTGTATAGATCTGTTAATCTGGCTAAAAAAATTTAGGGGTTGTTTGGGGCATAGAGTTGATATAGAATGTCTAGAGTTCATATGTCTGTGGAGTTCATATATTTTTGGAGTTCATATGTTTGTGTTTGAGGTACAGAGTTATTTAGTCTAATTTCATATGTCTATATTTGGGATGCAAAGTTCATATATTTGAGTATCTGATGCAGTTTTTTTAAACTTTTTTATTCAATTATATTCTTTTATGATTATACTTTTGTTCTGAGGTTCTTTGTAATGTAGCACCTATGCATGTGGGTGATATGTTATTGGGCCGACCTTGAGAATATGATAGAGAAGTCAAACTTTTTAATTCAATAATTCTACCCATCTTTGTTTGAATAAAATATGGATTTCAATTTTTTCTTTTAATTTTTAAAATTTCTCTTTTTCTTTCTTTCTTTCTTTCTTTTTTGGGCAATGAACAATAATTAACCCATTACATTTCTTGTAGAAATATGTTTAAATAAAATGAGAAACCAAAGCGAAATCAAAACTTTTGATTCTAGCTAATTTTTCTCCATGGATTTCATTATCATCTTCTTCTTTTTCTTATTCTTCCTATTGTTACTCTATATTTTTACTATGTCATGATTTTTTTTTAATTAAGTCTCCCTTATCATTGTAACAACCAATGGAATGTTACCACATTTCTTCAACAATTTCACTTTCATTTTCTCTAAATTTGGAGGATCATTAGAGAATAAATCTTTATTTTTCACTAATTTTTGCTAGAAAATGTTCCAGAAAAAAATGTTTTCTTTTTATGGTTTTTTTTGTTATATGTTACATACTTTTCAACTACATACATATTTTTCGTATAAATATTCTTAACACTCATTTGATATGTGAATTCAATTAAATAAAAAAAATTTTAAAAGTTTTTACGTATGAATATTGCACTTAATGTACACAAAATAATATATATTTTTTATATAATCAATCACCTTACAACATACTTTAATAGTCATCAGTCTTATAGTAGTCGGAAGTGGTTGTCGAAGTTGATTATCAAAGATGATTTTTTTAGTCGGAGATGGTTGTTGGAGCCTAAAGTTAGTTGCATGAAGGTGTATTGGAGTTAGTTGTCGAAGTTTGTCATCAGAGGTCGTTTTTGAATCCCAGAGTTGATCGGACGAAAGTGATCATCGAAGATGATTTTTGCTAGAAATTGTAGTCGAAGATGACTGTTAGAGCCTGAAGTTAGTTGCATGAAGGTGGTATTAGAGTTGATTGTCGGATTTTATCGTCCAAGGTGGTTGTCAAAGCCTCAAGTTGGTTGTCGAAATTGCTCGCTCAAAGGTGATTTTCATTGGAGTTGTTGTCGGCGCCAATTGGTCATCAGAGTTGCTAGTAGAAGCTGGTTGTTGGAGTTGGGTCACCGAAGGTGGTTGTTAGAGACCAGAATTGGTTGTCGGAGTTCGTCGTGCAAAAGTTGTCGGAACTTGGAGTTGGTCGCCGGAGCTGTCATCAAAGGTGGTTACCAGAGTCCGAATTTTGCCGTCAGAATTGTCATCGGAAGTGGTTGTCGAAGCCTGAAGTTGGTTGTCAGAGTTGTCATTAGAGATGGTTGTCGGAGCCCGAAGTTAGTTCTCGGAGTGTGACAGTGGCCGGTGGGTAGAGCCATTGGAAACATGGTAAGATACATCAACTCAACTCCACCAACATTTAACGTTGGTGGGCCAAACAATGAGTTAGTATATTATACTAACTCAACTCAACTCATGTTGGTGAACCAAACACCCCCTTACATCTTTAGCCATATGGGGAGTGCATCCGCTGTCAATAAGCCATGAGGTTGGAACTTTATCATCAAAATGAGATGCCATAAACAAAAAATTTGTTTCTTCATTGTCATTTGCGCAATTTACTAGTTGTTGGAAATTTTGGTTTTGGTTTTTTTTACTATAACAAAACTTCTCCGTATGACCATTTTTGTTTCAAAAATCGCAATGGTAGACTTGTTTGTTTTTTTAAACATGGTTAGTCTTTTTACAAAAACACGGAGGAAATTTATCTTTTCTTGACGCTTCTTATCTTTCCATACTCACCTGGTTTTTAATTACATGTTTATCATCTTCTCCGATAATTTTCTTGTCTTGAAACTTTACATGAAATGCACCATCAACTTGAAGGAACTCGTTTTACAAGATCCATGAGCAGAAACTGATCGTCCAAATTCCATTTAGATTGAAAACAAATATTTACAGCAAACATATAGATTATGCAACTTAATAAAAATTACAGCATGTTTTTGAACAACAAAAAGGGTTTAAATAATTATACTTTGAAGAACAGTTCTTCTAGTACAACCATTGAACTGTCACCAACTCCTCAAACAACAATAAAACTCGAACCAAAAAAGGAAGACACAACCACTTGGTGACCTCGATATTCTCAGGGTGAGAACTCATGAGTGGTGGCCTTTGACTATTTTGGTTGGGAGGGAGTTTGTGAGTTTGAAGGAGGAAGATGATAGAAGAAGACTATCGTATAGCAAAGTTCTTCAATCGTGTAGTGTGAAGGATCCTATCGTATAGACCACTCACAATTCGCGTAACTTTTTTTAATGGAAAAATAAAATCATATTTTATTTATTCCATTTTGCCATAAAAACCAAATGACCTACCACTAAAGTGGTTAGAGAGAAAAAGGGATTAATTATCCAAATAATTAATAATATAAATAAATATGATAATCAACTTATCATATTATATTTATATCCTATAGTTTTAATATTACATCATGTACAATATAAACTATAGTTATTTTTTTGTATTTTATGGCATTTAATATAAATCATATTTGTATTAAATTTAACAACTATGAATCTCATTCATAGAAAATATATTTGAATCACATTCAAATATTCATTCCTCAAATTAACTATAATGTATCAATTACATTATGTCAATTATATCATATATAATTGAATCAACCTCTTATTAATTTGAAAAATTCAAATTAACCCAAAAATTGATTCTCAACTAAATCCTTTTGAGCCACCAAGGGGACCTTATGGACCTGTACCTTGAAGCTCCAACGGTACGTAAATAATTAATTAAACTCTTTAATTACATTATCCACTATCTGTTAACTATCGAGCACTCCACTAAAGACCAACAGCTGTACTCTTCGCACTACAGATATATTTCTGTGTGCATTGGATATAACTAATCAACATTACGAGGACCCTTCACAAATTGCTCGTAACTACAACTGGGTTAAATTACTGTTTTGCCCCTGTAGTTACCTCTAACTCCTTAAGTACCACTAATCCCTCTAATGAACAATAGATCATAGTCCCACTATGACTAAACCCCTCTCGGACCAAGAGAGGGTGTGGCACCTCATTGTTCAAGACCCGGAATCAACCCTTAAGGGAGCAATTTATCTACTTACCCTTACTTTAGGGAAGGTGTGAATTCCATCTTGTGTAGTTGAGTTCCCAACTCCCCAATCAGATGAATCTCCAAAATGGTAGACTTGTTGAGTCGGTGCTCTGACAATTCTCACCCATACAAATCAAAGAACCACCCTCATAGGCAAGAGTTCACAACTCACTCCGGATTAAGATCATGTTACCTATGGTCATCCTAGTGAAATGAAAGTCTCTATTATGAACGACGTTATATAATGAGACTAAGCATTTCGTAGTCCGGTCTTATACAAACTCCTTTATATAGAATATCCCTGCTCGCATGTCTAATACATGAATGATCAAGATAAGATAGTTTATAGCACTTTACAGCATTTGTAACACCTACAGAGCGGGCCATACTCGTAGTGTCACCAGGATAAGATATCCAGCCTTATCCATATACTACAGACCATTTAGGTTATCACTTAAACATGATCCACCTGTATGTCTCCGCATACATGTTTAAGTTACAACGATAACCTTGGATGTTAGTTTATTGGTTTGTGATTAATGCAACTAAAATATCACATATTTCATAGACGAAGTGAATAAAATATCAAATATTATTAATCACATACAAGTTTGTTCATACAAGATTTACAAACTATAGGACCTTATGAGATTTAGGGCATCAACCCCAACAGAACTAGCTCCTCATTATGCATTGTACCCCTTTTTTAATGGGCTTGTAATTTACTAATCAATTCAGCTATAGAGAGAGTTGTTAGATCAGAAGACTCCTTTATGGCTGAGATCTTTGATTCAAATTTATTAGGAACACTGACCAGAGTTGGCAGGTGGCCGATGACGATTGTGGAGGTGGCGACTAGAGATGGTCGGCAGGTGGCGACCGGATTTGGCCAACAGAGGTCACCGTGGTGGCGGCCGTAGATAGCCGACGACAGTCGTCAGAAGGTGGCGACAAGAATTGGCGGTGACGGCTGCCAGAGGGTGGCGATCGTCGTTGGCTGACGGTGGTCGCTGGAAGGTGGCAGCCAGAGTTGGCCAACAGTAGTTGATGAAGGTGTTGTCCGAAGGTTAACCGAAGTACTTCCTAGATTAAATTAGAAAAAAGGGGGGGGGGGGTAATCCATCGGTTTGAATAGTGTTTACTATCCAAATTCATTGGAAAAGGATGTGGGAATCCAAGGCTTCCTATATCCATGCCCAAAACATGGGTTAGGCTTAAGATGCCTAACCCAACCAATCCCAACCCTTGAAACAAACATCCCATAGAGGAAAACATAATTAATTGGAAGTCAAATTTGCAGTTAGTAGTTGTCTTATCAACTACTGAAGCCGAGTTTATAGCTGTCTCAAAAGCTATGAAAGAGGCAATGTGGCTAAGAGCTATAGTCAGTGAACTGGGATATGAACAAAAAGCAATAAACTTAGTTTGGGACAATCAAAGCGCCATAAATCCCACAAGAAACGAACAATATCATGAAAAAACTAAGCACATTGATATTAAACTACATTTTGTTAAGAGACATTGTTAGAAAGGAAATAATCAGAATTCTGAAAGTAAAGACAAAAGAAAATGCTGCAGATTTTCTAACAGAAACACTACCAAGACCTAAGTTGATTTATGTCTAGATCTACTTAAAGTAGTAGATTTAAACAAAAAGGAATAAACATCTGAATACAAGTCTCCATGTAGAATTTACTTCAAAAGGGAGATTTTTCATATCAATGGTGAAGCTATATTCACTTGATCTGTCTATAACTTTCAACACAACTACCATAATCTATTAAAGAAGCAAAGAAGAAAGCATTTAGTTGTTATCTCTAACAAATCATTTATTATTTCATCTAACCTAACAGATTAAACTTCACTGTGCTATGTATAAAACAATTCATAATCAAAATTTCTATGTGATTTTCTTTTACTCCGAGTAGTGAAAGAGAGGGAGAGAAAAGCTAGCTAAAAACACTTATCTTTGTAATATGTATATTCTTCTTGAGAGCCTATTAATGAACTTCTTGAAGATTTGAACAATGGATGTAGGCTGATAAGTCAAACCATTATAATCCTTATCGTTATTTTCTTCTTCTTCATCTTCTTTACTTTCTTCTTGCTATTGGGGATCATCGCTACATCCTTGAAGATCAAAGCCTCGAATCTCATTCTCTTCTCTCTCGATCGCATGCAGTCTGAAGTGAAAATCGGTTTTGTTAATAGAGCATAATTCGTGGAAGGAAAAGAAGCATAACATGGCCTTAATTTTTACAACACATAAAACATCAATTTTATTTTTAGGAGTATTTAGATTCTTTGAAGTTTTTTTTACAAAGTTTTTTAATTAGTTTGCTTGTATTTAATTTGTTTGTAAAAGTGTTATCAACTTTATTGTTATATATGAGAGTTCTTATTTATGTTTGTACTTATTTTGTTTTTTTTTTTTAAAATAAGACCTAGTTGAAGATGTAAATCATATGTGTAATGACAAGGTTCAAAGAAATAAAAAATGATGAAGACATGTATTTTACTGACAAAATAAAATTATCATAAATATGAAATTTCCTGACAATAAAAATGTGACATGGTAGAACATTTGTTAACTAAAAGTATTTTTCATGGGTCAAATATTCTTGACGATAAAGTGTCATGGTTCATATATTGTTGAGAAGAAAAAAGGTCATTATATTTTCTTTTTTGATATTTAATTATTGTCTTTAATACTCATAATACTACAACAATAAGCCAATTTAAGTTAATTGA
>NW_028326907.1:0-4146 GCF_027475165.1 Benincasa hispida
ATTCTCAATAGATGTTAGATTGGAAAAATTGGATTGATTAATTATTAACAAAATTGATTAATCAGTTCTTTGGATTTGAATCTACCGAACTCATCGACTAAAAGAAAAAAAAAAAAAACTGTGCAAGAACACAAATTGCCTACCCAAGAACTTGCACAAATTGCAAAAAGCATTAAAAAAAATTGAAATAAAAATTGTGTTCATGCCAATTTTCAATCACATTAAAATGCTAAAGAACACAAATCAGATTGCAAAAGAATACAAATCAGCATGAAAAAATCTGAACATTCAGTAAAATTGTGTTCAACTTTTTTTTTCTTTTTCTTTTAAATAATCTTTAAATTGTTTAACCAAAAATCAAAATCCGAATGGAATACAAACCTAAATCAACAATCCAACATGAAATTCATGCTTTGATACCACTTGTTATAAGATCATTTATGCCAAAACATACCGGATTCCATTGTAAAATTGATGATAGCTTCAAGATGGATGACTATGGTCTTTCTCAACCAAAACTCCAAATGTCCTTAGTGAGATCTCTCTCTAGATGGGATTCAAGAAAGACTGTTTTGGTATATTGGGGACCATAGTCTTAAGGTCTCTTTATATATTAGTTCAATCAGGGTTCCCATTAAACTCTAATTAACTAGGAATATGTTTTTACCCATTAAGTCCATACTCAATTAGGAATCTAGGGTTTTAATTAATTAGATCACATAATAGGGCACAATCTAATAAAAAAACCCAATATGATAAATTATTAATCTACATACATAGCTCATACTTTAATTAAACATATTATTATTTAAATATGTCTAACAGTCACATCAAATAAGTCGTGTACGCGATACACGATGTTGGTTGTATGTGAGAAGAATCGCATACGGAGCACACTATTCATTAGTTTAGTGGTGAACGTAGTATACGATTTAACTATATCATGGTCCATGTACAAGATTTTCCTATCATGTTTTTATCAATATTTTGGCATGTATCCTAGATTTGTTTTTATTTATTTAAACTACATTATTAAAAAAAAAAAAAATTCCCGTTTATGCAACTAACCATTTTTTTCCTTTATACCGTCTCTTTGGAAGAGTTATTTTTAATTAATTTTTAAACAGAACAAAGCCAAATAATTTTTCATCCTCAACGTTGAAATATCACTAATAAAGCCAATCGAAAGTGAAGGTTAATTATTATTGTTATAATCATTTGAAGGAAAAAGTGGAAGATTTTAAAATTAATGCTTAAGCATTCTATTTAAGTGATGAGACGATTATTATTCAATGATCAAACGACAAATTTTGGAAAACAAAATGAAGTAAACGAAACCTTTTTAATAAAGATCCAACAAGAAGACAAAATATGAAAACGAAATTCAGAACTATGATCATTTGCTCCTATTTTATTATTTAGCTGTCACTTACTTTATATTTAGACTTTGATTGCGTGTGTATTTCTAAATCCACTTTAATTGTTAGCTTTTCTAAAATAATCTTATTAAAACTATTGAAGAAATTTTTGGGAGTAATACACAATTTGAATTTAGTTGCTATCAACGCCATTTTAGTGCTAATCAAGATATTGTAATTGCATTATAAAGTTAGTTTTCTAATGATCCTGACGGTATAGATTTTTTAAACCGCATTAACGTTAAACAAATACAGTATAATTAATTGAAAAGTCATTAATTGATTTTAACACAAGTTAGGAGATAGACTAAAGAGTGATAAAATAAATTAGAACATTCAATTTACCCATTCTTTTTAGTATGTATCAAGTTTTTAACTAAATCCAATTTCTAGTCCAAACAAAATTCTCATTCATTTTTTCCGTTTCTCTATAATTAATTAAGTAGAAAATATCTACCAATCTTTTAGTTTATAAGATTTAACAGAGTCATTATTAAAGTTGAGAATGAAACATTTAAAATTAAAAAAGATAAGAAACAAACTTCAAACAATGGAATTTAGAACTTAGAACTGGCAATATGACTACTCATACCCTTGCAACGACTGAGACCAATGAGGGTTCAAAAGACTTTTGGATTAATTAGTTGTTTCATTTGTTTGGTAGTAAGACATTGTTTGTATTAAATTTGTTCTTGGTTTAATATATCTATTTTTAGAAAAATAAAAATCAAATCATAGAGTTGGTGTCATTTCTTTTTCAATCGTGTAAATATGTACGTATTCATAATGCACCTAAATTAAAGACTTAGAAAGACTAGGTTTAAAATTAGAATAAAGTAAATAGAAAGTTAAAGTTGAAAGGAAGCAACTTTGCTGAAAAGTTCATAAGAATGGTGACAAGATAGATTCCGAGGAAAAGGAAAAACAGAGAATTTGAAAATTGAATGAAAGAGAAAGGTCTGATGGAAAATCACACTCTCCAACGCCATGAACAAACAAGAACAAATCCATCACACATAAACCCACCTGTTAAACCCATGAACAATCAGGACCCACCACTTCTAATTTCCAATTTCCATTCTTCTTCGTGTCTTTCTCTAATTTTGCATGCCTCTGCTCTCACCGCCCACAATTCTTCTTCCATTTCCCCCATTTTCAGTCTCTTTTAATCCAAACTCATTTCTCGTTCAACCAATTTTAGCTTCCTTTCTCCATGGCTGCCTCATTGACCTCCAATCTTCTCCTGTTGCTCCTTCTGTTTCTTGCTTACGGCGGCGCCAATGCCTCGCCATGGGACCGGTGGGAGAGAACCATCCGAATGCCGACTGAGAAGGAGGAACTGGGTGGTGGTGGTGACGATGATGATGATCAAAAAGTGGGTACCAGATGGGCAGTTCTTGTAGCTGGTTCTTCTGGGTTTGGGAATTACAGGCATCAGGTATTTGAAATTTGAAAGTAATTTGTGTAAATTAGAATTAGAAATTGATTGATTTTGTGGGGTTTTTTTTTCTTTATTATTATTATTTTTATTTTTATGGGAATAGGCGGATATCTGCCATGCTTATCAACTGTTAAAGAAAGGAGGATTGAAGGATGAGAATATTGTGGTGTTTATGTATGATGATATAGCTTCAAATGTGTTGAATCCAAGGCCTGGAATCATCATCAACCACCCACAAGGAGAGGATGTTTATGCCGGAGTCCCCAAGGTATGTTTAGGAATTTTAAGGCAAATAGCAAAAGTAGCCACAAAAGTTTATAGCCAGATTGAATAAGAGTGTAGAATTCATGGAAATGAACTGATGTTGGTAAAATTTGATGAGACTTCTCTGTTTATATACCAAAAAGCTTAAATGGATAGATAATGGTGAATTTAACGCTTTGTTCATATTCATTATACTGTATAGGATTACACTGGGGAGCATGTGACTGCTCAGAATCTGTATGCTGTGCTTCTGGGAAATAAAACTGCTGTTAATGGAGGGAGTGGGAAAGTTGTGGACAGCAAACCAAATGACAGGATTTTTGTTTACTATTCTGACCATGGAGGCCCTGGAGTACTTGGTTTGTTTTCAAGAACAAGACTAGTTGAATTGATTTCATTTGAATTTTGTTGAACTAAGCTAGTACATATACTGTTTTCCAGGCATGCCCAACTTGCCTTTTGTCTATGCCATGGACTTTATTGAAGTTTTAAAGAAGAAACATGCTGCTAAGGGATACAAAGAGATGGTAAAGGAAGAGAGAGAGAGAGAGATCAAATTTCTAAGCACTGTGAAAAACTTTTGTAATGTTGCATTTTGTAGGTTATCTATGTAGAAGCATGTGAGAGTGGGAGTATTTTCGAGGGCATAATGCCAAAGGATCTGAATATTTATGTAACCACAGCCTCAAATGCTCAAGAGAGTAGCTTTGGAACTTACTGCCCAGGAATGCAACCGGCACCGCCACCGGAGTACATGACATGTTTAGGAGACTTGTATAGTGTTGCCTGGATGGAAGATAGGTAAAGAAAAGAAAACCTCAATAGCCAATCAAATTTTCAATGAATAACACAAAATCATTCAACTTTTAACATTTACTCGTCTATTCCCAGTGAGACTCACAATCTGAAGAGAGAAACAATAGACCAACAATACCAAACTGTAATGGTTCTTTCTCTGCCACTCAATTACAATTTCTCCTCATTATAATCAACACCCAAAACTTCAGTTTATCAATCTTCAAC
>NW_028326908.1:0-10000 GCF_027475165.1 Benincasa hispida
ATCAGATAAATAGCTAGGGACATAATCCTGCAAGATTAAATTCACTTCTACCTAATTTAGGGTTAACAGATAGGTTGTTCTCTTAAGTACTGATGGTCTTGAACAATGGCGCTCCACTATTTCATGATCGAGAGGGTCATGGTTTATTAATTAGACTATAAACCAATTGTTCAGCAAAGGATAAGGGGGAACTTAAGGAGCAAGATGTATTTATAGGGGCATAACGATAATTTTGACCTAGTTGTAAATACGAACAACCTGTGAAGGATCGACGCGATTTCTCTTTCCAAGCCGTCGAATTCTTCGATTGGTCTATTCCTCTAGTCGGCTTTAGATTAAGGTTCACTCACTCCTTTTTATTTCGTTGAGAATGAAAAAGTGTATTGATTATAGTTAAAGTGGACAAAAATATATCTACAGTGAGGATAGTGCAACTATCGAGCTATAGTAGTGTGTCTCGGTAGTTAACGAATATTGATTAATTCGGTCTAAAGAGTTTAGCCAATTAATCTCAAATCGTTGGAGCTCATGATTTGTAGGTCCATAAAGTCCCTCTACTAGCTCGTAAAATTATATCTTGGATTAGTAAATTGAATGGATTTGAAATGTTCAAATTCCAAATTAGGGTTTTGAATTTGAAGTGTTTAAATTCAATTTAGGGTTTGATTAATTGTATTCGATATGATTAATTGTATTCGATACAATTAAACATTTAATTTATCAAAATTAAATGTAATTGGAGAGTTTAAAATATTTAAATATTGATTTAAATATTGAATTAACATGAATAGAATTCATGTTTAAATTAAGTGTTTAATTAATTTAATATTTGATATTAAATTATTAATTAATTAATTGATTGATTTTTTTAAATTAATTATTTAAATAAAACATTTTCAAAATTTTGAAATTCAAAATTCACTTTTGAATTTAATTAAATTTAATTTTGTGAAAATTGAATTTAATTTTGAAAAATGTTTTTTCAAAAAAATAAAAAGGGAAGTTAGTGGATTAATCCAACATTTGTTGGATTAATCCTCTAATTTACACCTATCCCATTATTATCAAATGGAGTTTGAAGTGACAATGTTCTGAAAGCTTAGTGCTTGTATGTATTGATTGTAGAAAAGCTTCAAACCTCAACAAATTGAGAGAGAAGATTATGAGATTTTGAATTTTTGGAAAATAATCTCCAAACCCTTATCTTTCCCAATTAAATTAACTTTCAATTTAGTGTTTCCACCACACAATCCAAGCAAGTGGATAGTAGAGAAGATCATTGTGGTGGTCTACTATCAACTTGGAGGCTGAGTTCGAGATGAGGAGCAAGTTTTAGAAGAGTTTCATCAAAGGTAGTATATTCTTGTCCTCACCCCCAAACTTAAAATCATGCTTGTCCTCAAGCATGCATTATACTTAACAAATTCTAACTCACCTTCTTGCTTTCCTTTGCGATGACCAGCTTCTCAGAATATAATTTCCTCATACCTCTGACCATCGCCGCAAAGCTCTCCTCTACTTTGGCTGCTTCTTCAAAAAGATATTTTCTAAGTTTATATCCAGCAAGCCTTTGCTCAAAAACTTTTTACTCATTCACCGCAACTTTGTGTTTAGCTTTTGAGAATGTGTTCATTCAAAATACTTCAAAATTTTGCGATAACTTGTTCGATTACGGCATTGAACCTGGTTACACTCTTCGTTTTGGTTTACCCCCACATGTGTCATGCGGGCATCCAACTTCGGTTGCGTTCCATATTCAACTCAACTCTTGTCCTGCTTGATTTGGCTTGCGCCGGATAGAGGAGTTGCGCTTATGTGTTAATCCTGACGACTTACCTTCGTTTTGGCTTGCCCCCACGTGTGTCATGCGGACATCCAACTATGGGTAAGTGCCTTTCACAACTTAACTCTTATCAACATGGGTTTCTCCACTGCTTGACAGTGGAGTTATTATTCTCAAAAACTTGCTTCACTTTTTTTTTAACAAATGATCACAATGCAAATGAATGATTCTCCAAGACCGCTGTCACCCCCAAAAATAGATGTTGGCAGCGTTCTCACCGCAAAGCTAAAAGCAAAATCAATAGAAATGCGGTAATAAATGTTTGAACAAGGGTTTGCACAAAATAAAACTCAAGATTTTCAAAATTTGAAGAAGCTAATAAAAGTAAAGAGTGCCTTGCGATGATAAATTAGAAGATGCGGTGAATTATACGTGCCATCATAGAAACACCACAAAGCAATGCAATTGGGAAAGAAATAATTTCAAAAGGATAATGCATAAAGAATAACAAGAAAAGAACCTTAGGCAGAACAACGCATGCGATTATGCGTTGGAATCCACGAGATCGAAGCCATTCATTGAAGGATGAAAGGAATTCTTCCGTTGAACTGCGCACCGAGGAGACTTATTTTGCACCTACAAGAGCCAACGCACCACAACCAAGGAAGCAGCCATATATCCAAAATAACAATAAAATAATAAAAATAACCTAAACTAAGAAAGCAAGTAAAGATAGAGTAGAAGGCGTCCTTGAAAAAATAGGAGTGTTATCATCGCAAGGAGTCTTCCATGCAGGAGATGGCTCTCAACTGCTTGGGTCAAGTTGCCTTGACCATTGGAACTTCCGGCAATTGTTGACTGCATGCGGCCGTCATGTGCTTAGAATTACCTTCAGCTCTTTTGCGACTAATTAACCTTCTACCTTGGGGTCAATACTGGCTTTCAGCGAATCGCCTATACATCAATATTGTTTGCAGCCAGGTCGCACAAGCTACAATACTCCCAAGATAAAAAATTTTCCTGCAGAGACATAAAACTCAACGAACAATTAGCTACCAAGTCCCCGGCAACGGTGCCAAAAACTTGACGACGGGAAATTAGACGTCAAACATTCGACAACTAAAATCCATTGAACACAACATGCGATGCATGTTCTTAAGGTATGCGTTGATGGTCATGCGTCGATGGTCATACGTTGGAATGAATATGCGCTAACAAATGTATGTGATGACCATGCGTCCTGTCACATGTTTTCTTGTGCTCACGCGAAGTATAACGCGAATGCAAGTTTCTCGGGTGATCCGAGGTCGAACATAGGGACTTGTAGCTGGGTGAATGCGGTAATGTGCATGCGGCGGTTTAAATAAAATAATGGATGGGAGGTTTCTAAGCTAACACTACTTCTACTCCGAACTAACAGACAAGCAATAAGAATATGAAAGAGAGGTAGATACATAACAACTCATGACATGAAGTAAATGAATGAGAAAATAGATAAAATGTGGAGATGATTTCATTGCAACCCTTAAGAGTGACTGTAAGGGCAACCTTAGTCAACGCAAGTCATGCGATCATGCCACACACACTAAAAGCCTAAATCTAGGATGTATGCGATGGGTATGCATAAGTGTCAAGATGACCGCATACATCCACCATATCTACTTCCTGGACGCATGCAATATCCTATCCGTAGGGTGCATATGCTGTGTGAAAGCAAACGGAGCTTATCTCTAAGTTCCCAATTCTTGCCTATGTGTTCCAATCCGCTCTCCCGAGTCTTAGATTTGGGTTTTAGACTACTCTCCAAGTATGCCTAAATGATGAATGAAGCGCTCGTAGGACAAGGTAACCACATGAACTTTGTTGACCTAAGATTGTTCCTATCCCTAGTGAACAATGACTTACAATGCTTACTGCGACCAACCACTTACCCTCCTGGGAAGTTGGTTGTTGCTAACTTTACTCATAGACAAGTAATGCGTTAGCCTATAGACAGGCGTTGCCACAGCTTCGCACTAAGCAAATAAGGTTTTCTCACATACTCGCACAATACACACCTCTCGGTGGTTTGCTACATGCTTCATATCCTTAATCCACATGACTAAGTATGCGATACTCAAGCAATCTCACTAAGTGATGCAATGAAGTTAAAGATGCTAAGTAAAGAAGATGAAGATGGAATCGAACGAAACATAAAAATATATTGAACACAAAATGTAATAATTCCTTAATCACAAAACAATATAAGAAAAGAAAGGGAAATGAAATGACCAGCTGAAAGCAAAGACTTGCTTCTAGGGGATGTGCGTCAAGGTTGCCGGTGGTGCCATGGATAGGTGGTAGAGCTGACTCTCCCGAGATCTAGCTCCGGTCGAAGGGTTTGATTGTCACTCAGAATGGATGAAGGAGGTGAAGAACTCTCTAGCGTCTTCTCACGCATTTTGTCTGGATCAAAAGGATCTGCCCTAGGCGAACCTCAGGTGAAAACCTTGAATAACTTGAATTTCTGCTCATCGACTTCTTTGTATAGAGCTTGGATCGCTGATAGCATTAATGGACTGCTCTGATTCTGACATTCGTGGTTCGTTTAGTCCTTTTCTGAATCTCTACTGCTAATGGCGTGGTAGGTGAAATGTCACCATCATCTTTTGTTTTTCCTGAGATGTACATTGATGCGTTCATTCTACCACCTTGCGTTGATCCTTTATTATGCGTTATCATGTAGCCGCAATCATACAGTGACCGCATTCACTTAATACCACAACTCTACATGATGACTGCAATCGCTTGACGAGCGCAACTCCCATGCGATGGACGCATACGGCTGATTACCGCAACATCCATGCGTTGATCGAACACGTTTGCCTTTGCGATGAAGACTTTCCCCGCATGTGGTCGTCTATATGGTGGTCCAGTTTTCGTGTTTGCGTCCACTTCCTGCGTTAGCTACAAAAATAGACAATTGAATGAATAATAACGCATAATAATGGGTTAGCTGAGATTCTTAATGCTGAACGCCGTAAGCCTATTTTCTCATGAATTCCTAACATAATTTCCGCATGTTCTACTTAACAGCCTTCATAATTCTAAGTAAAAGGCCTAAGATGTCATGTATTTCTACATGTCATCAATTGTATAAAAGATTCAAACCTCAACAAATTGAGAGAGAAGATTATGAGATTTTGAATTTTTTGAAAATACTCTCCAAACCCTTATTATTCCCAATCAAATTAACCTTCAATTTAGTGTTTCCACCACACAGTCTAAGCAAGTGGATAGTAGAGAAGATCATTGTGGTGGTCTACTATCAACTTGGAGGCTGAATTCGAGGTGAAAAGCAAGTTTTAGAAGAGTTTCATCAACGGTAGTATATTCTTGAAACCCTACTTACAGTTTGTTTGCATGCTTTGAAACTCAAATTAAATATAATTAGAGTGCTTATTGATTCTGATTTCTTCTGCTGCATGAATGTTGTCAAAGTTTATATTAGATAGTGGAGGGAAAGCTTACAAACAATAAATAATGGTAATCGAATAGGGGCAAACAATGTTTCAACCCTTTGGGTACTGTGCCTTTAGTGATGTGGCCGCATGATACCATGACAATGAATTACACATGAACAAAAATCCACACCTATTGGGTCTTATGTCAAGTTCCTTTAGAAGGTCTAAGCAGCTAATGCTTAATGTTTCCATGGTTAGCTAGATCTTAGATTAATTCAAGTTCAGTTTCTTTATCCTATGGTGTCCTTTATTTCTAAGGTGACGTGACAATCCTATTTCTAGGCTTTTAATCCCATATCCATTTGCAACATCCGCTTACCTTAACTTTTCAGCAGTAAAGCTTCGCCAGATCATTAAATTAAGTGGCTAGTTTAACTTTCTAATTTTATCTTTAAACTCAACAAAGAGAATGTGCGAAACAAAGTGGTATGGAGCACTACATTACTGAAGCCATAACAACCCTAGGGCTTCCACATTGCTAGACCCTAGGAAGAATTACGTAATGAAAAATTGATAAAATAATGCATTTTATTAGATCATAAATCATAGCTACAATATAGAGTTCGATTGGTAGGAATGAAAATAAAGGAACTACTAGAAATAAATAAATGAAAAACTGTTGGAAAATATAACTTAAGGGGTATTGGGACAAATCCCTAATTTCTTATTCTTTCCCTAGGTTGATTCCCCCTTTTCAATGAAGAATCGTTCCTCACCACATGATTTCGCAGGATGAGATGACCTAGAGCCACTACCCCTCATAGGAATTTTCGTTTTTGAGGCTATTGACTTAAGAAGTTGAAAAGATGTCTAAGGGGATTGATAAAAATGGTAGAAATTTTGGAAAGAGAGTGATGGATTCAGAGGTGGACAGTTGTGTCTCGAAATTGTTGGGATTTATGTCCTAAGCCTCGTAATTCATTAGTTGATTAAATTAATTATTAATTTATGCGATATTAATTCATCCATTAACCGAAAAAATCCAAGGTTATTGCATGAAGTCTTAAACATGTATGTAGTCTACATACAGATGGATCAAATTCAAGAAATAACCTAAAAGTCTATAGTATATGGATATGGTTGGGTGCCTTATCCTGGTGACACTATGGATACAACTCACTTTGTAATAGTTACAAATGGTTTGATTCAAATCGTTCATCTAGATACATGTGAGTAGTGGTATCCTATACAAATAGTTTGAATAAGACCGAACCGCGAAATATTTAACCTCTATATGAAAATCCATTAATCGATGAGATTAATATTTCATAGGATGATCATGAGAAACTCTATCTTAATTCTGAGTGCTTTATGAACTCTTGTCTATGAGGTTGATCCTTTGATTTACATGGGTGAGAGTGACCCAGTTGTTGACTCAATAAGTCTACCTTTTGGAAACTTGACTAAATGGGGAGCTAGGAACATAACTTCACATGATGGAATTCACTCCTTACCATATAAGATAAGTAGACGAGTAGTTCCCTTAAGTGTTGATGTCGAGTCTTGAATAAAGGGATCTCACCCTCTCATTGGCTTGAGAGGGACTTAGTTTATAATTGGACCATAAACAAATTGTTCATTAGAGGAATCAGTGGGACTTAGGGAAAATATTTAATTATCGTAGTTTGTCATGTAGTTTATGAATGAAGGTTAATTTACTTAAAGAGTTCAATTAATTAATCCCTAGTCATTGAAGCTCATAATCTGTAGGTCTATGAGGTCCTCTTGCTAACAAGGATTAATTATGATTGAAAGAAAATTTGAAATGTTCAAATTTTATGAGAAAAAATATTAATTGTATTGGATACAATTAATCACGTGATTTATTATATAGTTAATTTGAGCATAATGTCACTATGAATGTGAAGATAGCCTAAAAAATCGAGAAGAAAACGGAGATCAGAAGGCAAAATCGTATTTTCTACGATTAAGCATAATGTCACTATGAATGTGAAGCGACGGATACAGGCGACGGCGCCGTGATACTCGAACGGAAAAATTAAAAAAAAAACGAATTCCAAGTTTTTTTTTTTAATATAGATTTTAGATTTTGTTTTTTTTTTCTAAGGATGCCAAAAGTTGCTCAACTTTGCTATTTTAATTTAATTATGCATGAGATGTATGATTTAAATTAAAATTTGAATGTTGCTGTTCGCACGAGATTTCAAGAGAAATTTATTTCATGGAACTTGAACCATATTTGTATTAATTTTGTGGAAAGTGAGTACGATCTCTAATACATAGCATTTTGATGCTTTCAAAATAAATTATAATGTTTAAGCTGGTTGATCTTCTTGAACGATCGACCTTTGGGCTTGTTGATCTTCTTGAACGATCGGCCTTTGGGCTTGTTGATCTTCTTGGATGATCAGCCTTTGGGCTTCTTGATCTTCTTGGATGATCGACTTTTGGGCTTGTTGATCTTTTTGGACGATCGGCCTTTGGGCTTGTTAATCTTCTTGGATGATCGGCCTTTGGGCTTATGGATCTTCTTGGATGATCAGCCTTTGGGCTTGTCGATCTTCTTGGATGATTGGCCTTCGGGCTTGTCGATCTTCTTGGATGATTAGTGTTCGCATGAGGCTTCCGGAGAAACTTGTTTCGTGGAGTTGAACCTGAGTTGGTGTTGATGTTGAGATTGGTTTGATGCGATGTGGTTTGATCTCTAGTACTTGATCCTTTGATTCTCTCTTGGTTGGATGGATGTGCTTAACTTGAAGAAGAAAAGCACCAAACGTTTTTTAAGTAGAAGTCTTGGAAGAGTGTTTATGTCTTCAAGGGTCTTTTATCTTCTAAGAGTGAAGCTTCAGGAGTCTTGGGAGTCTTCTTCTTGTTGATGAATTCTTTCTAGGCTCTCTGAATGTAGAATTGCTCGTATCTTCAAAGAACTTCAGTCTTCCGAATGCTTGCATCTTCAAAGGACTTTAGTCTTCAAAATCTTTATATCTTCGAAGAACATCAGTCTTCAGGTGTGGTCATCTTCAGGAGTCAAGGAGTCTTCTGATTGTAGAGAATTTCCTATAAGCTCTCTAAAGTATAGAATTGCTGACCCTTGAAAATGAGGGAAGCTTCTCTATTTATAGAGCTCCCTGATGGGCTTCATGGGCTTGGGTCTGGCCTTGACCTTTGGGCCTAAGTTAATTGGACTTGGGCCTAATTAATTGGACTTGAACCTGGTCTTTAGGATCAATTAACTAGGCTTAGGCCTATTTTGGCATTTTAGGCCCACATTAAGCCCATATTTGGGCGTAACTGGGCCAATGCCCAAATTATAACGTCAAATTGGTTGAACTTAATTTTACTCAATCGACGTCTGCGACAAACACAGAATTTGTCCTTAATTTCAATTTGAGACACATGTCAAATCTTAATTGGTCACAAAATTGACGATTTTAGAATTATGTCATTAATTTGGCAAATGATGTGGCGGTTCGTGGTTGGTTTGAAATTTTTCCTCCAACAAATGCCCCGTTTTCGAGATTTGTACACAGATGTGGGTGGATGATTCTCGAAAAAGATAAATTAAACATTGAGATGCAAGTAATTCTGTCTTGTCTTCGATGCTCCCAATTTAATTAAACCGTGAGTTTAGTGACGAGTTTAACTAAAATTTGTAATAGGGGACGGAAAAATTTTAATTTAAGAAAGATCTCAACCTTTATATTTTATTTGGAGAGATAAAACGTGGGATTTCTCAATTTTTTTTAAACAAAAAAGAGAATTCAGGTTTCATCCCAAATTAATTTGATTTAGAGATGAAACTTAAAAATTTTGAATTTTAAAATGAATTCAAGTTTCATCCCTAATTTAATTTAATTTGGAGTTGAAAACTTTAAGATTTTGGTTTTAAGAAAGAAATTTGGAATATGGCAAAATTGATAAGAAAACTTTGAGCTTTGTCCCAATTTAATTTGGTTTGAGGGATAAAACTCAACAATTTTTTTGAGATAAAAATAGAAATCAAAGTTTCACCCAAATTTAATTTAATTTGGAGATAAAACTTAAAATTTTTGTTTTAAGAAAGAAATTTGGAATATGGCTAAATTTTCGGAAAAAAAATTTGAGCTTTGTCCCCAATTAATTTGATTTTGGGTAACTCAGGAATCTCAAATTTTTTTTAAAAAAATAAAGGAATAACATCCCCAATTTAATTTAATTCGGTGCTAAAATGTGATTAATAAAAAGGTTTGGTGCATGGCCAAAAATTTTAGAAAAATGAGGGGAAAAAAATCATTAGAGATAAGATTTTGATTGTTAAAAAAAAAGAGATTTTTTTTTAACCAATAAAATCTAAATTTAACCAGATCTAAGATTTACTGATCAGATTCTGGATTTAGTGAAGTCCCTATAAATATGACTCAAAACCTTCTGCATTTTCATCCCAGACTTCCAAAGGTAGAGAGAAAAAAAATTCTCTCCTTTCTCCTATTTTTCTCTCTCTCTCTTTTTTTTCTTTTTTTTTTTTTTCTGTTTTTCTTTTCCTTTTTTTTTTCCCTTACCTTTTTTTTTTGTTTCTTTCATATTTAATTATTTAATTTTTTTTTTTTTACTAACTTGCCCCCTTGCCCTTTTTGTACAGGAGTTAGAACTATCAGCGATCTGCAATTTGAGGTGGATTTTTTTTTCTTTTATATATAAATATATATATATATATTCCTGCTAGACACAACCCCTATGTGGCGGACTTTGTAGTCTGCACAGGTGGTCGTCAGCT
>NW_028326909.1:0-26772 GCF_027475165.1 Benincasa hispida
TCTGTATTACATACTATGCTCACATGGGTGTGTTTGATGGTTAATATACAGCTTATGATTCTCTTTTTCTTAACACTGATCTACAAATGTTTGTTGCTTTTGTTTTTTAGACTATATGGTTACACATTTGATTTAGTTTAGATTTTTGGTAGTTGGGTAAGGACGTCGAAATATTTGAATTATGTTTTGAAATGTAGTTCTTCAATTTCTTAAATAGGCTTTTAGGTTTGTATGTTTTATTATTCAATAGAAAGCTCTAGCAACATTGTTTTTATTGATTGCAGGGATGTTAAAAAAATTCAATGACCCGAAAAAATTGATCAACTCAATCCAATTCATATGGTTTAGTTTAGGTTGGATTCAAATAAGTACAAATTTTATGGGTTGGTCCATAGGTTGATTCATATGGCCACATCCTTGTGATATAATTATATATATACACTTACTTATTTTAATTTATTTTTTCCCTTTATTCTTTTAGATAATTTATTCTCTAACCACTTCTAAAAGTAAATTTTAATACTTTAGAAGAAAAAAAATTCGTAATATAAATTGAAATTGAGTTGTTAATCTTAATTTAATATATAAAAATAAGTAAATAAAATTTATACATATGAAGCTTTTACTTATTTTAGAACAAAAATTTAAATAAATGATTCGAGTAACTCGAATTAACCAAACTCAAATATGTTTCATGGTTGAGTTAGATTGGGTTGAGTTCATTATTTAATAAAGGTTATTTCGGTTGAATAAACTTACAACCCAAACATTTGATTGGATTCAAAAAGTATTTCAATCCAATTCAACTCAATCCACGAACATCTTAATTTATTGTGTCTACTCTAATTTATCTTTTGATTTTTTTGTCAAAATATGATGTTTTAAGTAAAAAAAAAATGCTACTACAGTCGCGTTTCAAACCATAGGTTAAATTGAGGAAAATACTTGAAAATTGACAACATGAAAATTTTTGATAAATTATAACTCAATCGTCATACAAGTGATCTAATGATCATGAGATATGTAGTTCAAATCCCTCTACCTCATTTTATATTAAAAAAAAAAAAAAGTCGCTCTTCCCTCTTCCCTTCTCTCCAAGTTAACGAGGGTAATGTATTTTTAAGCATCAATTTATATCATTAAACATTATGATTGTATCGATTAAAACCCTTAACTAATAAATTTTTAGTCTATTAGTGTAGAGCAATACTTGGATTGTAAAATGGTCACTTGGGTGGGTTGCACAAAAATAGATAGGTGTAGCTTTAGATCACTTAGCTTTTTTTTTTATTTTTTTAAATCAATTTATATACCCTTGGTTGGGATTTTTTTTAAGTCGTCAATGCATCAATTCTAATGTCTATTTTGTTAATCCTACATTCGAAATACAGGCTTATAAGAATTGATAATGTAATTGATAATTGATGTATCGACAATTTTCAAAGGTAATCTTAATAAAAGATCGCAATGAATTCATTTACGACAATTTGAAAGTTCTACTTTTATTGAAACAATTATAAGTCTTTCACGATATTTTCTAAATAAAATAAAAATAATAAATATAAATTAATATACTTACAAAATCTTTAAATCGATAGAATTAGAATACGTGTTTGTTTATTAAAGGTGTAATAGGAGGTCACGGGATAGCTGTGAATCTTTTTCTGATTTTCAAAATGCAAAAACTTGCGTTGGCTTTTTGTCAAATAACATTAACAACTGGCTTTTGTTCTTTTTAAATAACACAATTGCTTCCTTTTCAATTCAAAACTGTTGTCCTTTTTATTATTATTAATTAAATTTTAAAATACACAACAATCAACTTCATTTCTGGTATAGAACTTGATAAATTAATTGCTCTTCATGCTCCAAATTTTTCTAACTAAAAGCTTCTATATCAAGTTCTATTTTTTTCTTTTTAATTATTAATTGCCAAAGCTGTATTTCAATACTGATTTACATCCTTTCATTTTAGGTAAATTTAGATATAATATTTAAAACAAAAACGTATTGTCAACATAAACATAACTTAATTGACATGAACTTTATATTAACTTTGATGTCTGACGTTTGATCTCCCACGTCATATATTGTCAAAAATAAATAAGTAAATGAATCTATTGATTTCACAAGTTCAATTAATTCAATTTAACGGCTTGTAATAGGTCTTTAAAAAATCATTTGACATAAAATAAAATTAGTGTTCCGTTAATTTCTTTTTTGATCTTGAAAAAGCAAGGTGTTTAATCAATTAATACTTAAATTGTTGTCATTAATCATAAGCGAAGTAGGAATTCTATTTCAATTATTCTTATATTGATATTTAATATCTAACTCATTTTAAAATCATCTAAAATCTTATATGACTTAAATTGCAACTTGCAATTATTTTTGTTTAATATAAATTATTTGATAAAAGTTAAAAAAAAAAAAAAAAACTATCATTTTTGTTGTAAGAAGTTTAGACTTTGTACCAATTTAGCCTCTATGTTAGAAATCTGACAATCAAGTCCCTAGGTTGGATATATGTTTTAAAACTATTTAAAAAAATTAAAATAAACTACACAATTCAAATTAATTAACCTTTTGTTGTTTCATTCTATTCTTTTTTTAATACAATTATTTTTATTCTTTAAAAATCTTTCATAAGAATTATTTTCGTCATGTACAAGTACAAGTATAAGGGAATTTCAATAATACTAAACCAGTAAATGCGAAACATTGTTGAAAATTGTTTTACCTTAACAATTAAAATAAAATTTGTTGAGAAATTAGAAGGAAAACTTAAATAATTGCAAGAAAATAATTAGTACAACGACTAAAAAATTATTAAACTAATTAAATTATATTTAATGAATAAGTCAACTAATCAATTTCCTATTAACGAACATTATAATAAATGGCTGGAAAAAAAACCAAAGCAGTAAGTAGAAAGCCAATACATTAATTATTATTATTATTGTTTTCTTTTATTCCTTTGTAACGACTAGGAAAATGTAAAATATAATATTTACAAACAATTTCATTTTTTCATTTTTTTATTTACCAGGAGGGTCAAAATAATTTGTATTTTGAAATGATACAATATTCAGAGATGAATTATATTATTTCCTACCCTTAATTAATGTGCTTCTTTCAAGCCCTTCAATGTTGTCAATATGACTTTTCCAGTATCAGCCATGAACTTCCGTACCGAAACGGCGGCGCCCAGTGCCGGAGCCGGCGACAGTGCCGGTGCTGTAATGGGTGTCGGAATCGCCGCCGGTGCAGTCTGTTCTTCAGCCAAAACTTTCAACATCTGATATTTTCTTGTCAATCCCACAACTTTTCTACTCATTTCAATCCCTCCATTTTTCCCATCTGCCCAAACAGAAAAATAAGCTCATAAATCGACACAAAAGCTCTAGAAATGGAAATATTGGCCTTCATCTATACAACAAATTAAAAAAAAAAAAAAAATCTTTTGTTTACGCCACCGAAATCAGGTTTCTTGTTTCTAAAATTCTTACGAGCATAAATAAAGAAGTTATTTATCAAAAATTAACTTCCAAATAAAAAGTTGTTTTTCAAAGACTAAAATTTGATGAAAACAAAAGAAAGGAGCAATGACTATCAAACTCATTGCTATTTTTTCTTTTCTCCAAATGAAAAAAAAAAAAAAAAAAAAAAAAAAAAGTTAGAAACAATGGCCAAATATTGTTACTTTTTGCTATTTCAAAACGAGATCGTTACTAAATGAGATATTTACCTGTAGATTTGAATGAGAGCGACGACGGTTTTGAATTATCGGAGAGAAAAACGAGAGCGGGAGTGAGAATGGTGAGAAGAGACCAGAAGAAAAAGATTAAGACATAAGCTCGAGGGGTCATTTGTTGTTGGGAGAAGGCAGAGGACAGCAGGTTAAGGGAATATCTTTTGTTTTAAAGCCAAAGGCAAAGGTATATTTTGGAGTTGGTAGTGGCAATGGAAATCCCTATTTGTATTAGCTGGCCATGTTTATGTAACCAATTTATTTTTAATTAATCTATCTATTGTTCCATTCCATTCCAATTCAATTATTTTTAATTCATATAAGAAGTCAAGTTAGTTGAGAACTAGTTGTTGTGAAGGTTGTTATCACTACTTCTAGGGGTTTTACTTCTAGGCACAAGTGGGGATTGATAATCAGAATTATTTCAAAAACTGCTTAATAAAATAGTTGAAAATGAAACTGTTCATTAATTTCAAATTGTAAATATGTCCTCTCTCTTCAATATCAGAGAAGTTTTGCTATATTTTAGCTTCAACCATATGAACTTCAACTATAAGTTCATGTTGTTATACTAAAATCACTACTAGATGTTGGTTTGGTTGAGTGATTATTATGGAAATGTACTTGCAAAGGTGTGTTTTTTTTTTTTAAGCAAAGGAGGTTTGTTTAAGTTTCCTATTAAAAGAGAATTCCTGATTTTACAAACATCTTTTCTAGTTTTCAAGTTGTTCTTCTAAGCATTGCTATATCTTGCCTCCAATTGTACTTTTATTTTTTTGTTTTCTTCTCGTTCTTTCAATATTTATTGAGATAAATATATTTTGGTACTTCGTTAAACTATGCTCAAGTTTGTACTTAATCCAACTAACCAACCATAAGTAGCCTAAATTAAAGATAAATAAAATATAATTGAAACTTCTACAAGTTTAAAAAAGAACTATAATATAATCTTGAAACTAAGACTTAATCTTAAAGATGATTAAAATTTAGATCTGTTGTCACCTGCACCCTTATTTAATTAAATAAAATAAAGGTTCATAAGCACGCCTAGATTCACAATTAAGCAGGCAATACTCAAACCTTGGAGAGCTCAAAGGCCAGTTCCATGTCTTCTTTATCATGGTAGACGGTAGTATGAAAAATTTTAAGAATTCGTGGAGTTCACACAATAAATAATAGTATGTACTAACATAGTACTAAAATTCCTCTTAAAAAAGGAAGATTGAGAAGTTATTTAACATCTCAGCAAAGTTCACTTTGCCAAGAGCAGAAGAAAATTGGCAAGAAAATCGGAACCCAACTAATATTAATTGGACATTTCATTTTTCCCCAACAGAAAAAAAGAAAAAAAAAAGAAATTAAGATACAAAAAAAGAAAAAAATTATAAGCCATATTCTATAGTAATAGAGCCTAAGAATCCTAGACAAAACAAACACAAGAAGAAAAACAAAGTATAGGATGATGGATTGTGGTCAACACAGAATTGAGAAAAACCTATTACAATATCCATATTACCACCACAACACCATAAGCTGTTTCTCTTCAACCAGTGTCCTGAATTCGTACTTGTCTGATAAGCAAGTGCTTGTTTAGGAAAAACTGAAAGAAGAGTTCGAATGCTGCACGCTTTCATTTCTGTCTACTACTAACCAGAGGGGAATGATGAAACTTAGTCTCTTGAAACGCCACTGCTACTTGCAGAAGACCTCTTTCCTGTATACCTCTGCCACAAAGACAAAGGAAAAAAGTTACATAGTTACAATATTTGAAACCACCCTACAGAATTAACACTACCCTCTCTCTCTCTCTCTCTCTCTTTCAGTGTTTTGCCTTGAGAATGGGAAGGATATCTTTCACTCTTAACCCCTCCTTCCTAATGACCATTGGATATAGCTTCTGAATGCCTTCTGTGACAGTAACTTATCTTTCAAACATCTAATGGATTAAACCATTAGTCACATTATTCTAGCCCTTCTAATGGTTTCTCTCAGGGATGGGTGTTAAACGACTATTAGACAACAGGATAAGTTCTCTCTCTGGGAGAGGTGTCTCTCAGTATTTTTGCTCTGGGGTGGGAGTACATGGCTACTCTCTCTATTGCTTTTTCCCTGTTGACGGCCAAGTTTTCCATCTGGAGGGGTATTTTCTCTGTACTTTTGACATGTTCTATGACTATTAGCCAAGTTCTCGATGCCTAACCTGTTTTCCAATGCTGAAAGGAATATATTTGTATTTGATCATGTGCATGATTTGGCGCTTCATTGTCAGGACAAATAGAACAATCCAATAGCAAAGAAGAATGGGCCAGAAAACCGGAACATCAAAGAGTGAGAAGAAGGTCATGAGGAATGCAATACAAAAGGCTTTGGTGATGGCGTACCTGAAAATTAGAAAGGAAAAAAAAACGTTTAACGGTCCACGAAGTCCATACTCAATTAAATGATATCAGTATAATCTGATACTGGACATTCACTCCAACCTCGTACAATGATAAGGATTTGCTATAATTTGACACTTGAAAATTCTAAGAATCCACCAGAATCATCAAAGCCAGCCAGCATATAATGCTGCACAACTCACTAAATCTAATACAGTAATACTAATACTTCACAATTCAATGAATGTCCATCCTCAAGAAATGCCAAGTGTCTGAAATAAGGATGTCAATTGACAAGAAAAAACGTGTCAACCACCGAAATCATTAGATTCACCCCATCTCCATGCAATGACAAGTTTTAGCAACATGTTTACACTTGCCAAGGAACAACTTACACATTACACTCTACAAGTAACTATACAAAACCATGATCCATTGATGCACATTCCGCCCAGAAAAAGGTTAATTTGGATATAGATATACCTTCCCAACATAGAGCCTGTAATTTATATGACCATATAAAAACAAATTCAATTTTTCCTAGCTGTGTAAGATATCTATAAATCGAGGGTGAGGTCATTGGAACATAGTCTGATATAATTGTCTGCATTCCGATTACAACATCTCGAAACAAAGAGCAGAGAGAAGAATACCAAAAGCTGCACCACATGATAGTTTTTAGCAATGAAATATATTCAATTATTGCAGCCAGAACAAAAATTACTTGATAATTAGCCAAATTCCACAAGTAAACGAAATCAAATCCCCAAATAAAATAACTAAAGTAGCTAATGGAAAGAGGAATACCAAAATTTGAACTCCGGAAGTCGACGTATGAAGGGCCTAAACTCATCAGACCCTTTAGTAGGCAAGGAAGCTCCATCCAAGACATCGAGCTCAGGATCAACCTTGGGCGATAGAAACCCAATCAAGAGATTCAAAATATAGATTCCCAATCCATAGGAGACAACATAAAACCCTTGAACATAGAAAACACGCAACACATAAATTGCTGCAACAAGAAGGGTTCCCAACCACCTCTGGACCGGGTGAGGAGTGGATCGATCCAAGTAATACTGAAATGCTCTGGCAAAGTCGTTTCTCCACTTAGCCAGAGGTGCTACTGCAGAGGCCGCGTCGCCCCCAACTCCTTCCATAAAAACTTATCCCCTGTAAAAGGAACGGCATTAGGTTAAGAGAACACGATCAATCTAATCTATTGTGGATCTAATCTACTGTTTCCAAGCATTTGACATTTTACATAACCAGAAACGAAATGGGAGTAATTCGAAGCATAAATCAATCGAAGTAGGAAAGCAGTTGGGCAATAATAACAGAAATCAAACACTAAATTGAAGAAGTAGGGTTCAGAAAAGGAATTGAAAAAGTAGAAGAAAGCGAAACCTAACCTTGAAAAACCGAAAAGGGAAGTGGAAGAACGATAGATGGAAGAATTGAGAACGAATTTGGGAAGACGATGAATGAAGCCGATTTTCGTTGCCTCGTTTTTCAATCGCTTTGATTTTTCTTTTCTTGTTTCTACTATGAATCCGTGTTTTTGCTTTGCCTCGTTTTGAACCAAAATATTATTTCCCCAATTGTTTTTATTTTTATTTTTCCCATTATCATTTATCTCTCTCCCCCCACGCCTCTCATTTCAATACGGGAAAAAATACGTTTAAATACCTAAATTTTGGGTTTAATTATTATTTAATATATTCAAAATGGTGAATTTTTTAGTTTAATTTTAATTTAGTTTAAAATTTTTAAATGTTACATTTTAATATTTATTGGAATTTTGTTCCTTCCTAAATTTTAAGATTTATATTTATAATCTTAATTTTTTTATTAAATACTCATTTTCCGTCTTTAATATTAATATCTATTACTTAATTTTTTTCAAATTTAAAATTAATTACGTTTCTCTCTTTTCAATTACTATTAAAAGTAATTTTAAATATTCACTTTATAATTATATCAAACTAATTAATAAATATTAACGTCAAAGACTGAGATGAATATTCAGTGAAAAAATTAAAATTAAAAGTATAAATTTTGAAATTTATAGACTAAATTGAAACAAAAATATAAAATTGAAATACAAATTTGTAATATTTTGAAACATATATGGATTAAATTTGAGTTTTTTTTCCTTTTTTCTTTCTTTTTGTTTTCTTATATTTTTATTGTATTAAAAAATAATATATTTTATAAATTATCTAATATAGTTAATGATAATTATACAAAAATTATAACAAACATATTTATAACTTTTTCATTCTAAACAGATTTGTAAATTAATTAATAATAATTAACAATTGAATAAAATATTTAGTTAGTAAATAGTAATTATGAATACTTGATTGTCCATAAATATGGGACAAATTTAGGAGAAAATTTATCGAGTCATTAAATGAAGTAATTTGTCATCTAATCTACACCAACACTTAACGATCCAATCACTATTCTTTTAGTTTAGAGTTGAGTCAGTGATCATTTAGAATCATTATGTAAATTTGAGAGACTAAAGTGTATCTTTTAAAATTTTACCAAATAGACATCAACTCAAAACTTGAGAACTAAAAATACATTTTGTCTATATATATATATATATGAAATTGAAGCTCTATCTCCAAATTTGATAGTACAAGTTTTATGTCTATTAAGATATACTCATTTTTTTTCAATTCATTTTATTTATTTGATCACTATTAATATTATATAAACATGTCATTTTATATTATACTAAATTGGAAAATAAAACCATTCCTAAAAAAAAAAAAAAAACCCCCAAATTTGTTAAGAAATTCGAAAACTCACCCTCATTTAAAATTTGAAATTATAAACCTACGTTACACAACATCAAACAATAATTCACTTATATTTCAAAAACAAAACAAAAATCCACAACTTTTTGTTGAGTTAATTTCTTTTTTGAAAAATGTTTTATTTATTGAATTCAAATAATATCATAATGGAACAAATTATAAAGGATCCAAATTTCAAATCTACAATCTTCCGAGGATTTCTTTTTCCCTCTAGAGAAGTTAAAAGATATTTTTAAGGCTTCTAAACTCGTGTAGGCTTCCTGTAAAAAAAATTGTAGTATATAGAAATATGAAAATGTTTTAACACTTCACTTAATAGTGTACGTATTCCCTTTAAAATTTTCATACAACTTTAGAACATGAATTCGTTTCACTTGATCTTTAATTCCTAAAATTCATACTTAAATTATCAAATCATAGGTCCATAGCCCTAAAATATGAAATTCACTCAACAAATACTAAACCCATATGCATACAAATTGGTAGCATTCACAAGGTTTCAAAATCAATGTAATGTTTGATTCAAAATACACAGCTAAAAAACACAAGAACACAGCGACTCTGATTTGTGAGAATCTGAAAAAGAACCTGGCCGCCTTTTGTGCTAGAAAACCAAGGTTAATATAAAAGAAGAAGAAGAAGAAAAAAAAGAGAGGGGAAAAAACCGAGTCTATGATCAATCCTTGGAATCTATAAGTTGATATTATAAGGAATTTCTTAAGTCCCGGTTGATATCATTTAGTTTTTGAAAAATGATAATACGTAAATAAAGAAAAATATCTATCAATATAACACCATTTAAAAATAAGGGTAATTACAATTGGTAGCATTTTTAGGGATAATAACCAAGTGTATAATATCATTTTGAAAAATTGCAAAAATATAGCAAAGTCTATCAGCGATAGACTTGTATCGTTGATAAACTCTTACTGATGATATGGTCTATCACTGATAGACTCTACTAAGAGCGTACATGGGTTGGTTGGGTTGGCAACCCAAAAGATCCAAATAAAGTTGGGTTGGATTATCGAGTTATAACTTATTTTTTATAATTGATTTAAAATACATAAATTTATCTACAACACATTACTCATAATTAAAATCTCATAAAATTCAAAGGTTAAATACCAAATATCTATAAAATTTATTATAAACTATAAACAAAGATAAACATCATAACAATTTTAAAAGAAAAAATATTAATTTTTTTTTTTAAAAAAAAAGTAGTCAAGCTTTAATCAAAGAGAAATACATAAATTCATTTTATTATTGTATATGTAATTTGCATAGGGTTGAGTCAACATGATTTTTATTTTAGTCAACCTTAGACTCAATCCGACCCAACAGATATAGAAAAGTTCAATCTAACCCAACCCAACCCTTATAGTTTGGGTTGGGTTGTTCGGGTTGTTGGATTTTTTGAACACTCCTAACTCCTACCAATAATATGGTCTATCACTGATAGATTATCTAAATTTTACCATATTTATAATTTTTTTATATTATATTATATCTACTAATACTTTAGCTCTAATGTTATATTTAAAAATATCTTTAAAAATAATTATATATATGACAAATGTTGACCAACAACCTTTTAATTTTCTTTTCATTTTTCGTATTTGCCTTTCTCAATTCCTCTTCCTTTTCTTTCCTTTGTTTCTTTTTCTTCTCCTTTCCCTCGTGTTCTCCATTCTTTTTTTTTCTTTTTTTATTTGTTTTTTCTCCTCTCCTGTTATGTGTTTTTCATTCCTTTTTTTCTTTCCTTTTTTTTTCTGTTTCATTTGACTTCAATTTTTTGTTGTTTTTTATTGCTTACTTTTTACTTTTTTTTTTCTTTTTTCATTGTTGATTTTGATTTTCTATATTCAAATTTTTCATTGTTAATTTTGATTTTCTATCTTCAATTTTTTCATTGTTAGTTTTTTATTGCTTACTCATACTTTTTAATTAAAAAAAAAATTGAGAAAGTTAGGTTTCAAACGGAGGAATTAAAAGAAATATTTTTCTCAATTTTTGAAATTTTAGATCTTTTTTAGAAACGAAACGAGAAATGGGAACTTAGAAACGAAACCATTTTTTTAATACTTTAAAAGTATGAAATTTAAACTTCTATCACTGATATCAGTAAGAGACATGGTCTATTGGTGATAAGTTTCCTATCACTGAAAAACGACGTGAATCAATAATATAACTTAGGTAGATATCGTAATATTTGTGTATCGGTAATATCAATTATCAGTGATATTAATGATATAACTTATATAGATATTAGTCATATAAATGTATCAGTGATATCGAACTTAGATAGATATCAGTAATAGAAGTCTATTAGTGATCAAAGTCTATTATTGATAGTCATAATAAAAGTTTCTCAATAATGGTCACTGATAGTTTTAGGTGTTAATCTTTCAAAATTGATCGCTACTAATGAAAGTCTATCAGTGATAGCCACAAATATTTTCTATCATTGATAGCTTAATCTTAGATGATTTTCTTTCACAGTTAATATCCACATAAGAAGTTTATGGCCAACTTAGTAAATTAAATTAATAAAGTTGAATCTCATACTAAAGTGTAAGTGTGATGCCTAAAAGTTATCATTAATAGCATGTTCTTAGTGACAGAAGCTATCACCGCTAACTATGATATAAGTGATATCAGTGATATCGATGATAAAACTTAGGTGATATCCATATATCGATCATATCAATGATATTTAAAGCCGGCTGTATTTGATGAAAGTCTCTCATTGATAGTCATAGCTAAAAGCTATCGGTGATAGTCATTGATAGAAGCTATCAATGATAGTGTAATGACTCGACTCCCTAAGACTCAAGCTAGGCCGTTACTAGCATGCATGGAAGTTAACATGACATTCTTTTTATAGTGAAATAAATGCTAATTAAATAAGGTAACTAAAATGATTTGCATTAAATTCAAATATTTAAACTCAAATGATAGGGTACCCATAAACCATAACGGAAACAAATAAGTCTGAAAACAAAACTTAAATAGTAGTTTCAAATCTCAAAACTAAAAAATTTAAAACATAAAAGAAATATTAAAATATGACCGGAAGCATTTAAACTGGTCCAGTGGCTCGATCACGAATTCCGTTTGTCAATCGTTAGTGCATCTTTACCTTTACCTGAAACAACAACATAAAAATGGATAAGTATAAAATATTCAGTAAGTAACCCCACTACTAGGGTCAGACTAGGCATCTATGTCCTCTAGATGCCTACCTCTAGTGGAACATAAAAACTCTTCTAGTCTTCATGGTACTCATACATGAATAACTGATTTTTATCCCACTGTAGTTAGATATACCCACTACCTCTAGTAAGTCCCATAGGACCATCAACCTCTAGTGAATCCTGAAGGATAACACCACCTCTAGTGAATTTTGAAAGAACATAACCTCTAGTGAATCCCGAAGGATAACACCACCTCTAGTGAATCCCGAAGGAAACACAACCTCTAACGAATCCCGAAGGATAACACTACCTCTAGTGAATCCCGTGAAAGAACTCTTATCAAAGAGAGAAACTATGAGCGGAAGATTGTTCTAAATTCATTGTGACAGAATTACAAGCATTCACAAACATACAAACTAGTTATGCATCTTTAACAAAATTACGACATGCTTTAGAAATTAAATACAAAAAGAGTGAGAGACTTACCTTTGAAGAACTTTTCTTCCATAGACCACTCACTCTCGCGAAGACTTTGGACAACAAAATCTCGCTCTTGCCCAAATCGTCTACCCAGTCGTCCAGTAGTCACGAACAAACTTCTCCACGAATAAGTAAGCTCTCGGACACCACCATTTAGTAACCTTGGTATTCTCAGAATGAGAATCCAGGAGGTGTGGGCTCTATTGGATTTGGTAGAGGGAAAGAGGAAACTACGATCGCACTATATGACCAAGAAAGTGGGAAAAGGATACTGTCTATCGTATAGACTGTGGTGCTTGATCGTTTAGTAAAAGTCAGCAGGTACACAATCGTTTAGGAAATCAGGCGTGATCGCTTACATGATCGTTTAATGAAACTTCTAGCCACGTGATCGTTTATTAAAATGTTACACGGTCGTTTAGAGAATGGCACATGTACACGATCATTTAGACAAACACTTGAAGGCTGTCGTATAGTCTCTCGTGAGTTAAACGATTGGCTGTGTACTTAATGAAGCGATCCTTACAAAATGAAAACATTTTTCATTTTATCCTTTAGTTATGAAAATTGAATACAACCTCCCACTGTCATGCACAGTTAAAGGAGAAACCACCTACAATTATCTCATAATTGTTTTAATTATAAATTAATATAATAACTAATTTATCATATTATATTTATAACCTATGGTTTTAATATCACATCATATGTAACATTTAAACCATAGTTCTTTTCTCCTTTACTTGATATAAATCATATTTATATCATTTTCCTCCAGGTATGTATCTCATACATCATATCAACTATTGTCAAGGTTGATGCCTTAATTTCTCATATCCTGTAGTTTGTAAACAGTTTGTATGAACGCTTGTGTTGTCAATATATGATATTTACTTCACATCTTATATTTTTGCTCAGTTGTTTGTTTTATTTGCTTTACCACAAATCAATAAACATGAAATTCTGGGTTATCTGTATGTGACTTAAGCATGTATGTGGTGACATACAAGTGGATCATGTCTTGAGTGATAACCCAAATGGTCTGTAGTATATGGATATAAGAGGGAAACCTTATCCTAGTAACGCTATGGATGCGGCCCGCTTTGTAGAATGGTCATAAGTATTGTGACTTGTCACAGATGGTCTGATCCTGATCATTCGTGTTGGGGACATGCGAGCGGGGGCGTCCTATACAAAGAGTTTGTATAAGACCTGACCACGAAGTGTTAACGTCTCGTTATATAACACCGTTCATGATAGAGACTTCACTTCACTAGGATGACCATACGTAATATGACCTCAATCCTAAGTGAGTTGGGAACTCTTGCCATTAAGTGCGGTCCTTTGATTTGTATGGGTGCGAGTGGTCAGGTCGTCGATTCAAACTTACCATTTTAGGGATTCGTCTGATTTGGGACCTGGGAACTCAGCTATACAAGATGGAATTCACTTCTTCCCCGAGGCAGGGGTAAGTAGATAGATAGCTCCCTTAAAGGTTGATTCCGGAGCTTGAACGATGTGGCGTCACACACCTTCTCTTGGCCTGAGAGGTGTTCACACATAGTTGAACTATGTTTTATTGTTCATTAGAGAAATCAAGGGTACTTAAGGAGTGGGATGCAACTCTAGGGGCAAAACAGTAATTTGGTCCAGTTGTACTTACGAGTATCTGTGAAGGGTCATCGTACTCATGATTGGTTATATTCGATGGGCATAGAAAATATCTGTGGTAAGAAGAGTTTAGCTGTTGGTCTTTAGTGGAATGTCTGACAGTTAACGAATGGTGGATCTCGTGACTAAAGAGTTTAGTCAGCTATTCACGGACCGTTGGAGCTTCGAGCCACATGTCCATTAGGTCCCCTGGGTAGCTTGGATAAAGTCGAGGACCTGTGTTTGGGTTAATTTGAAATGTTCAAATTGACAAGAGGAAGTTCGATTATATATGATATAATTGGCTAGATGTATGAGATATATTATTTTAGAGGAAATTAGATATAAATATGATTTATATCAAGTAGAGGAGAAAATACTATAGTAGATATGTGATATCAAACTATAGGTTAAAAATATAATATGATTATATTTATTAATATTTTAATTGGTTAATTATATGATAATTAACCCAAAAATCACGTTTGGACGTGGGTTAGTGGGGCAGCGTCAGTTATTGTAACCGATGAAATAAAAATGAAATTGTTTCATTTTGAATCGTTCGTTCAATTCCCTGTCCAAGAGAAATTAGAGAGAGCGCGCTGGTAAAAAGAAAACGATCGCTTAAGAAAATCGAGAGCCTATACGATGTTGCTCTGCGTCTAAACGATCATCCACCTCGCGCCTAAATGATCGCATACTAGTTCCTATAGATCGCATAGCTTTCCTAAACAATCGTAGTGTGTGCCAAGGTTGCTAAATGATCATATGCCATTTCCTAAATGATCGTTCAATAAAACCTAAACGATCGTTCAGTAAAACCTACATGATCGTGTAGTGTCTCCTAAACGATAAGCATCATGCTATGCGATAGTGCCTTTTTCCCTCCTACTTGCTTATTGCCTACACGATCTGGTCTTCCTCCTTCCTCTACCAAATTCACCAAAGACCATGCTTTGGGTTCTTATTCCGAGAATACTCGGGGCTCTTTTTTGGTGGTGTCGTCCCCGCGACATTCGTGTTCGTGCGATTGTTGTGCTACTATATACTTTAGACTCTTATGGTCAGTGAATACATGACAATGTTCACCAAACAAGTAATGTCTCCATAATTTTAGAGCTAACACCACTGTTGCCAACTCTAAGTCATGCGTAGGGTAGTTACATTCATGCTTTTTTAACTGACGAGAAGTATATGCCACTACCTTTCCTTCCTACATCAGCACACATCCTAATCCTTGTCGGGATGCATCACAATAAACCTTAAAACTCTTTACTGGGTGTAGGTAAAGTTAACATTGGTGCTGACACTAACCTCTGTTTCAACTTTTGGAAACTGTGCTCGCATTCTGGCGACCACTCAAACTTCGCATATTTTCTGATCAGGTTTGTCAATGGTATAGCTATCTTAGAAAAGCCCTCCATGAATCTTCTATAATAATCTGCTAAACCCAGAAAACTGCGTACCTCTATTATAGTCATGGGTCGTTCCCAATTAACTATCGCTTCTTTCTTTTGGGAATCTACACTAACTCCATCAGCTGAAACTATATGCCCAAGAAATACAACTTGATTTAACCAAAAATCACACTTACTAAACTTGGCATATAACTTCCTTTCTCTTAGCATTTGCATCACTAATCTCAGATGTTCCTTTTGCTTCTCTGCACTACTAGAATATACTATAGATCATTTTGACTATTTACTTGAACATGATCTATTTTTATGTCTCCATATAAAGTTCAAGTAATCAGGTAATAGTCAAGGGACTTTTAGGTTTATTGGATTTCTAATAAGAAAAACATCTATTCAATAACAACTTATTGAATTTTCAGAATAAGTTCTATTGTTTATGAACCACGAGTTTTAGGACATAAAACTCAACAAACTCCCACTTGGACTAAAACTCCAGTGGTAACTTATATATCCAATATATAAGATTGAGTTTCTGAGTTTTATAGAGAACTACAATAAACTAGGGTATCACATACCCATGGTTTATCCTTTGGTAACCCATACCCAATATTTCTCCCATTTGCCCTAGGTTATTAACCTTGTAATCCTAGTTTTACTAGGTGATTCTCAAACACTTTAGCTGAGAGAATCATTATAAACATGTTAGTGTAAAATAGGCTTTTAATAAACTATATGGGAAATGCATCTAATTCTCAATAATGACCAGGAAGTCATACCTTCCTCCCACTACATTGAGGTACTCTCAACTATTTGAGTAAGACGCATCTGACCTGTCTTAACAAGTCTTTGTTAACAGTCAGATCTAGAAATCTTTATATTTTCATCTAGCCATTTTTAAATATCTGAATATTTGCAAATGGATCTTAACAATTTGATTTTTAACAGGAGTTGCTACATAATTTCTAGAAATAAATATTTCATTTACAACAAAAATATGTAAATATGTTCTTTACAAGATCACAAAAGCAAGTAAGATCAAGCAACAACATCTCCCACTGGTCAAGCTGAGTAAGCGGTCCTCAGGAACTAGTTTGCCAGTTTAGCTTTCTCTGCTCTCTTCTTAGCAAGGTATTGAGGGTAGTTTCTCTTCCAGTGCCATTCTTCATTGTAGTGGAAACACTTCCCTTTGTCTGCATCGTTTTTCTTGCTTTTCTTGCCAGCGAGTTTCTTCTTCCTTTCCCTTTGTCCTTCTTTGTAGGAATACTCTTACTCTGTGAAGAGGAGGCAACATCAAGCTTGAAGGACATTCCTCTCTTTTCAACAGTAGCAACATTTACTTCTGATTCCAGACCTTTAGTTCTCAACATAGTTTAGAAAGCTTGTAGCCCATTCAATAGAGTAGTCAAGTTATATTCAATTTTATTCATGAGTGTATTTGTACATAATTGCAGAAAACTCTTCGGAAGAGATTCTAGAATAAAACTGACTTGACTTCAATCGTCAACAATAGCGTCGTTTACTTCTGCCATATTAAAGTGGACCATCATGTCTAGGACATATTCACGAATGGAGGCCCCCTCTTTCATGTGGTTGTTGTAAACGTACTTGATAGCATCATGCCTCAGGGTGAAGGACGATTGTCCAAACATCCCTCGTAGAGATTCCATAATCTCTTTAGCAGTATCCATATCCTCATGTTTCTTTGCCAAAGCATCAGATAAGTTGGCGAGGATATAAGCACGGCTTTATCATTTACCCTGATCCATCTATCATATGCATCCCGAGTAGTTTGGGTTCGGTTTGGAGCGGTTCGAGTGGTCTGGAAGCGGTTCAGAAGCTATTTTGTAATAATTATACTTTTGTTTGCTTGTTTATGCCAAAACTAAAACCATATCAGTCTGTGTTTAATTATTTATGCATTTGATGTATGTTATAATTAAATAAATCTTGTATATGCATACTATATGCCATTTAGGTTTAAAATCTCACCATAGGAAGCATGTTACATGCATTGAAAGTATGTTATAATTTGTTATAATATATAGTATGCATGTTAGAGTTTCTTGTATTTAATATAAGTGTTATATTAAATAGTGAATGTCTTTATGAATGTGGTGGATGTTTAGTATGTCTAAAGTTTTATAAGTTGTTATAAAATTGGGTCAGACGTTTAAAATCCATAACAAAGTACAGCTGCATGCTCACGTAGGTTGACCACTTGTTTTAATAGTTAAAACTTGTAAAACTCGGGTTACAAACTCAATTGGTCTATAATCCTATCTAAGGCTGGGGGTACTAAAGTTGATGGTCTACAGAACAACTCTTACCTGGGGATTATGGCCGAATTATTGAGCATTGTTAGCTGGTTTTATGAGCATACGTGAGCGATGTGGGGTAATAAAATGGTTTATCACCTAGACATCGCAGGTTAAAATCCAATTATAAGCGTTATACTTGGATAAACCACATAGACTTAGGGTAGTTTGTTTAGCCGAAATGAACCTAAGTATAAATTTATCCAATTAATAGAACACTTCAGTGGCAGTTAATAAATTTTATATGATAAAGTTATTAGAAAACTTCAGTGGGAGATTAATAACATATACAATACATTATTTTTAGCTCTCACATCCCTAAGAATTCACAATCCAGATTTAAGCGGCATTTTGTGTCACCTTGGAAGTGACCTCCATTCGGAAAATATTTTTTTAGCATAAATCTAGATTTTGGTGAATAAGGGGAAGTAGTTCAAACATAAGTCTATTATATGATATATAGATTTCAACTACCATGTCTCCATAATAGTTCACACCGTGAGATTCATATGACGTTTCTTGTCACCCTGGAAGTAACTTCCATTCAGAAAGTGTTTGTATGAGTCAATAACAAGGTGAACAGAGGAAGTTATTTATAGTAAATGGGTGAAGGTTATGTGTCAATATATCCTGTGTCTCTTCCGTTAGTTTGGACCGTGAGATTCCTATGTTGCGTTTGCTGATTTGCTTTAGGCGGCCCTTGCTAGTCGTTTAACGACGGCTATTCCTTCGGAGGGTTGTAACATAGGATTCAGAACAACTCAAACTCCAGAAATGGATAGGATTTCTTAGGTCCATTCCTAACCTTGACTTTCCATTTCGGTAGCATAGTTGGGGCCAACCTCTAACGTCTGAAAACGTAGTGTTACACTTACAGAATTATTAAGAGTGTTAGTAATTTCTGACCGAAAATGGTAACTAAACGACTATAGGAATAAGAGTTATTCCAAAGATACTGTTTGGTAAAAATTGTTTACTTTAGTGAAGGAGTATCTGACTGTCCCTCGGTAGTACGTATTCTGACTCACTAAAGTATCATTGCAAATAAATAATGGTTATGGGTACATTATTACTTTTTGCTAAAACTTGATTTTGGATTTAGTTACAATTTGCTAATTAGAATTTGTTTAAATTTTATCAGCATGTCAAATTCTTCTAGAATACTCACTTCCGAGTTAAATAACAGTAAAATCAAATCAACAAATAAATTACTAGCTGTTGATTACACCAAAAGAGTTTTAATAGAGGATTGTACTCTATTTCCTAACTCATCTAAAGTTTTGAATAATATAGATGAGAATGCAAATTTCGAACAACAAGATAAATATGATTTACTTGTTATCGAAGCGTGTTTAGTGGAAAACGATAAAATCTGGATAATTGATTCGGGTGCCGCTAATCAGGTTTATACTATCTCACAGGAAACAAGTTCCTAGAGACAGTTGACAAAAGGTGAAACAATCTTTAAGGTAGGGACTTGGGAGGTTGTTTAAGCTAAAGCAATGGGAGATATGAAGTTATTTATAGGATATACGTACATTTATTTGAAAAATGTGTATTACATTCCTTTTATGAAAAGGAATCTAATATCTATCTCTTGTTTGCTAAAACAAAATTACAAAGTTTATTTCGAAAATGATGAAGTGTTCATCAATACAAGAAGTAAATAGATTTGCTTTGTAAAATTAGAAAATAACTTGTATATGTTAAAACCGATTGAGGTTAAAGCCGTATTGAACATAGAGATGTTTAAAACTACTGAGACTCACAAGAAAATGAAAATTTCTCCAAATGTTTATCTTTGGCACTTGAGACTGGGTCACATAAATCTCAACAGGATTGAGAGATTGGTTAAGAACAGTGATCTAAATAAGTTAGAAGACAGTTCATTACCCTTGTGAATCCTGTCTTGAGGGTAAAATGATAAAAAGATCTTTTCTCTGGAAAAGGTCTTAGAGCCAAAGAACCCTTAGAGCTGATACACTCAGACCTTTGTGGGCCTCTAAATGTTAGAGCGAAAGGAGGGTATGAATATTTCATCAGCTTTATAGATGATTATTCCAGGTATGGGCATATTTACCTAATGCACCAAAAGTCTGAAACTTTTGAAAAGTTCAAAGAGTATAAGGTTGAGTTTGAAAACCAATTAGGTAAAAAGATTAAAACACTTCGATCAGATCGAGGTGGTGAGTATATGGACTTAGAATTTCATAACTATTTGATAGAACATGGAATCCAGTCTCAACTCATAGCCTCTGACACATCTCAACAAAACAGTGTGGCAGAAAGGAGAAACAGAACCTTGTTGGACAAGGTTCGTTCCATGGTGATTTACGCTTAGTTACCAAATTCTTTTTGGGGACATGCAGTTGGAAATACAATGTATATTTTGAACATGGTTCCCTCGAAAAGTGTTTCTAAAACACCTTACAAGCTCTGGAGAGGACGTAAAGGAAATTTACATCACTTCAGAATTTGAGGTTACCTAGCACATGTGTTGGTGCAAAATCCTAAGAAGTTAGAACGTTGTTCAAAAGTATGCCTATTTGTAGGCTACCCGAAAGAAACAAAAGGTGGTTTCTTTTACGATCCTCAGGAAGATAAGGTATTTGTATCAACAAATGCAACCTTCCTAGAGGAAGACCATATGAAGAATCATAAACCTCGTAGTAAGCTAGTAATAGAAGAAATGTCCAGAGAAACGAAAAATGTATCAACAAGAGTTGTTGATAGAGCAGGTCCATCAATAAGAGTTGTTGATGAAACTGGTATTTCACATCCTTCTCAAGAGTTGAGAATGCCTCGTCATAGTGGGAGGGTTGTGCAATAGCTTGGCTGGTACATGGATTTGACTTAAGCTCAAGTCATCATTCCAGATGATGGCTTAGAGGATCCATTGTCTTTCAACCAAGCAATGAATGATGTGGATAAAGACTAATGGATTAAAGCCATGGACCTTGAAATGAAATCTATGTATTTCAATTATGTCTGAAATCTTATAGATCAACCTGAAGGGGTAAAATCCATCGATTGCAAATGGATCTACAAGAGAAAACGAGATTAAGTTGGTAAGGTACAGACCTACAAAGCAAGACTTGTGGCAAAAGGTTTACCCAAAAGGGGGGGGGAGAGGGGAGAGGAGACTATGAAGAAACTTTCTCTCTGGTTGCCATGATAAAGTCAATTAGAATACTCTTGTCTATAGTTACATTTTATGATTATGAAATATAGCAAATGGATGTCAAGACAACTTTTCTGAATGGCTATCTTGAAGAGAATATCTATATGTCTCAACCAGAAGGGTTTATTCAATAGGATCAAGAGCAAAAGGTTTGTAAACTTAATCAATCCATTTATGGGTTGAAACAAGCATCTAGATCCTGGAATATAATATTTGACACTGCGATCAAATCTTATGGCTTTGAACAAAATGTTGACGAACCCTGTGTATATAAGAAAATCGTTAACAAAACTGTCGCGTTTCTGGTGTTGTATGTTGATGATATTCTACTCATTGGGAATGAGGTAGAATTTCTAGCTGACGTTAAGAGATGGTTGGCTTCACAATTCCAAATGAAAGATTTGGGAGAAGCACAGTATGTTCTTGGAATCCAAATAGTTCGGAATCGCAAGAACATAACATTAGCATTATCTCAAGCATCTTATATAGACAAGATGTTGTCTAGGTATAAAATACAAAATTCCAAGAAAGGATTGTTACCTTTCAGATATGAAATTCACCTGTCTAAGGAACAAAGTCCTAAGACACCTCAAGGGGTTGAGAAGATGAATCGAATTCCATATGCATCGGCAGTAGGGAGTTTAATGTCTGCAATGTTGTGTACTTGTCCCGATATATGCTATGCCGTAGGAATAGTCAACAGATTTCAGTCCAATCCTGGATATGATCATTGGACTGCTGTTAAGAACATTCTCAGGTATCTTCGAAGAACGAGAGATTATATGCTTGTGTATGGTGCTAAGGATCTGATCCTTATTAAATACATTGATTCTTACTTCCAAAACCGATATTAATTCGAGGAAATCAACTTCGAGGTCAGTATTCACTCTAAATGGAGGAGCAGTTGTATGGAGAAGCATCAAGCAGAGTTGTATTGCTGACTCCACAATGGAAGCTGAGTATGTAGCTGCAAGTGAAGCAACAAAAGAAGCAGTATGGCTCAGAAAGTTCTTGACTGACCTGGAAGTAGTTTCTAATATGCATCTGCCTGTCACTCTTTATTGTGACAACAGTGGAGCAGTTGCAAATTCAAAGGAACCACGAAGCCATAAAAGAGGAAAGCACATCGATGAAAGTACCATCTCATCAGGGAGATGTACACAGAGGAGACGTAATTGTCACCTAGATTGCTTCATAGGACAACTTAGATGATCCATTTACAAAGGCCCTCTCGACTAAAGTGTTCAAAGGTCACCTAGTTGTTGGCTTTTTGACCCTTAATCTCAAATTAATTAATTTTAATTAATTAATTCATCAATGTTTTGATGATAACAAACTCAATTTTTAATTACTAAAAATCTTAGTATTTTAATATGTCCATAGCGTAGAGCTCGGAACAACAATTCCAATATCTCTTGAATCACTCAAATCGGAGCTAAAACGAAGACGATATGACCGAAACAAGTCTATAGAGAAAATACTGTGGTGGATGACGTGGCATAACCAGACCATTTGCATGTAGACATGTGGCAGCATATTGGTTGAATGGTGGATCATTAAGAGATTAACATATGATGAATTTTTTATTTTTGGATTGATTTAAAATTTAAAAAAATGAAATTTAAAAGAAATTTAAAAGGAAAATAAATTTAATATTATTTTATGTTTGTGTCTAACGGCTAGTTTTTTACAAATGGTATGTTTTTTATTTTTGAATTGACTTAAAAAAGAATGAATTTAAAAAGAAAATGAATTTAATATTAGTTTATGTTTGTGTCTAACGGCTAGTTTTTGACACATGGTATGTTTTTTTTTATTTTTTGGATTAATTTTAGAAAGAAAATGAATTTCAAAAGAAAAGGAATTTAATATTATATTTTGTTTGTATCTAACGACTAGTTTAGTTTAAAATCTCCACATTGATTTTTCTTTTCCAAAATCCAATGGTCCAAATTAATTGTGGTTTCTAAAAATTTTTTCATCTCTATATAAATCATCTTCCTCTCCAAATTTTAAACCAACAAATTTTACATTTCCTAATCCTCAAAAACTCAAACGTTCCATTGTTTCTCTCTCTAAGTTCTCAATTTTTTTTCTTTTCATCTTATTTTTAAGAGAGTGTTATTGTATTGTGAGGATAAACTTGTTGAGTGCAACTTATAAATCCACTCTAGTGAGAGTTGTATTGTGTTCTTAAAAAATTCCAACATTTGTAACGGTTTGATCCTAAACCGTGGAAAGGATTGGGTTTGCTCTTGAACCCATAAAAGGAGCGGTGGTGTAACGGTTGGGCTCTAATCCGTGGAAAGAGTTGGAAAGATTTTATTCAAATTCCCAAGAGGTGCTTGGGGAGTGGAGTAGGTCGAGTTTGACCGAACCACTTTAAAAATTACGGTGTCTTCTTCTCTAACTCTTTCTTTTTTATTTTTGCAATTAATTTAAACACTTTATTGTATGTTTTAATTTGTTCTTATTTATTTGCTAAAATTTGATAGAATTAAATTATCACATTTTTGTTATCTTATTTGTTGCATAAATTGAATTTTTCTTATTATTTATAAAAAGTGTATTAATTAGTTTAATTGGGTTAACTTAGAAAAAAAAGTTTAATTAAACTCTATTCACCACCCCTTTAGGGTTGCCATATCAATCCAAAAATTGGTATCAGAGCGGGTTGCTCTTTTTGAAATATTTATTTCTTGATAAACTTAATTGTTTTTAAGCTATGACAACTTTAGGTTTTATCCTTTTTACCAATAGTCAATCTATTACAAAGCCTCCTTTCTTTAATGGTACTAATTATAGTTATTGGAAAAATATAATGAGATTTTTCTTGCTTTCTATTGATTATGATTTATGAGATATTGTTGAGGAAGGTTTTAAAATTCCAACAAAAGATGTTGATGATGTTAGCACTATAAAACCTAAGGAAGAATGGTCAATAAATAAAAAGAAAGCATGCTCTTTAAATGCCAAAGCTATTAATTGCTTATTTTGTGCTTTGAATGAAGTTGAGTATAATAGAGTGTCTATTTGCAAAACCGCTAAAGAGATATGAGATAAATTAGAAATTACTCATGAAGGAACTAGTCAAGTAAAAGAAACAAAGATTGACATGTTAGTTCATCAATATGAAATGTTTAAAATTGATGAAAATGAAGTTATTTCCGATATGATTATTAGATTTACTAACATTGTCAATGCTTTAGAAGGACTTGGGAAAAAGTACTCAAATCTTGAGAAGATAAAGAAGCTATTGTGGTCTTTGCCTAAACAATGGGAGCCTAAAGTCACTGTTATTCAAGAGGCAAAAGATCTCAAATCTCTCTCCATTGATGAACTCATGGGCTCGTTGTTGACGCATGAGATAAAGATCAAGAAATACATGGAGGATGAGAAGAAAAAGAAAGAAAAGAGTATAGCTTTAAAGACCATCTCTTTAGAAGTTGACTCCCAAGATGAAGATGACCTTGATGAAGATGATGTTGCCTATCTTTCACGTAAGTATAAGAACTTCATCAAGAGAAAGAAGCAATTCAAGAAGCATCTTTCCAACAAAAAAGAGTCAAAAGGTGAAAAGAGCAAAAAGGATGAGGTAATATGCTATGAATGCAAGAAGCCGAGTCATTAGAACCGATTGTCATTTTCTCAAATCAACCAAGAAATCCAAAAAGAAAGCAATGAAAGCTACTTGGGAAGATAGCGATGAAAGCGAAAGTAGGAGTGATAATGAAGAAGTGGCCAATTTTTGCTTCATGGTTCATAGTGACAAAGAGGATGAACAAAATGATGAGGTAACTCTAGAACCTCTTTCTTATAATGAATTGTTCGAAGCTTTTGAAAATATGCAAAATGATTTAGAAAAACTTAGTTCTAAGTATGTTGTGCTTAAAAAGAAATACAATGTTTTATCTAGTAAAAATAAGTCTTTACTTAAAGAAATTGCTTGCTTAAAAGAGAATGAGCATGATGCTATGCATATTGATGAAATGAATATCTCTTGTGACAAGAATGCTTTTGATTGTGATGAGAAAAATGCCTTGCTTGACAAAGTTAAATTTCTTGAGCATGATAGTTGTGAAAAAGATAATTTGATTAAATTACTCAAAGAAAAGGAATTTAGTGCTTTGCAAGAACTTGATAAGGCTAAAGAATCTATTAAAAAGTTGACAATAGGTGCTCAAAGATTAGACAAGATAATTGAAGTAGGCAAGCCTTTTGGTGATAAAAGAGATTTAGGCTATATTGATGAATGTTCTACTCCTTCAAGTTCTAAAACTATCTTTGTTAAAGCATCTCATAATATGCCTAAGCTTAATATGCCTAAGATTGTGTCTAAGCATGTTAAATCTAACTTTGTGCCTATAAGTCATTATTGTGGTGTTGAAGGCCATATTAGACCTAAGTGTTTTAAATCGAAATATGTGCATACTACTTCTCCAAGAAGAAATTTTTCTCAAAGGGAAAAGTTTCACAATGCTCCAAGGAATAATTTCTCCAAGAAAAGTAGAGTGCATAAATTTGTTGTAAGAGATAAATCTTTGCATAATGTTGTTTGTTTCTCATGTGGTAAGTTTGGACATACAACTTATTCTTGTTACTTGTCTAAATCCAATACCTTAAATGTCTATGCAAAAATGAAATGGATTCCCAAGTTTGTCAATGCTAACCATCTAAGACCCAAACAAGTGTGGGTACCAAAGAATCAAACTTGAACATTTGTGTTTGTAGGTTTGTTTGAAAGCCTCTAAGAAAAACAAGTGGTACTTGGATAGTGGTTGCTCAAGGCACATGACAGGAGACCTATCCAAGTTTTTGTAACCTTTGGTGACAACAAGAAAGGTAAAATAATTGGTAAAGGTAGTATAGGTAATGAATCTTCTATTTTAATTGAAAATGTACTTTTGTTGATGGTTTGAAGCATGATTTACTTAGTATTAGTCAATTATGTGATAAAGGCTTTGGAGTTGTGTTTGATAAAAAGAATTGCATTATTGAAAATGCTAGTGATAGAAAAGTTATATTTGTTAGAAATAGAGATGAAAATGTTTATACTATTGATTTGAATGATTGTCCTATTAATGATAAATGTTTATCGACTTTGCATAATGATTCTTGGTTATGGCATAGAAGACTAGGACATGCTAGCATGCACTTAATTTCAAATATTTCCAAGAATTCTTTGGTTAGAGGTCTTCCCAAATGTAAATTTGAAAAAGACAAAGTTTGTGATGCTTGTCAAATGGGTAAGCAAACTAAGTCCTCTTTCAAATCTAAAAATATAATCTCTACAACTAGACCCCTTCATCTATTACACATGGACTTATTTGGCCCTTCTAGAATTGCTAGTTTTGGAGGGAACTATTATGCCTTTTGTGATAGTTGATGATTTTTCAAGATTTACTTGGGTTTTGATGCTAAAACATAAGGATGATGCTTTGAAAAGCTTTTCTAGTTTTGCAAAAAGAGTTCAAAATGAAAAAGGTTTTTTGATTTCTAAAAATAGAAGTGATCATGGAGGAGAATTTGATAGCAATGCTTTTGAAACTTTTGTGAAGAAAATGGTTTTTCTCA
>NW_028326910.1:0-18563 GCF_027475165.1 Benincasa hispida
TCAATGGATTCAGTTGAGGATCAGTTCTTGGTGTTGATTTGAAATGTTCAAATTGACAAGAGGTATTTTGATTATATATGATATAATCGGTATGATGTATAAGATACATCTAGTGGAGGATTGATGTAAAGAGATTTACATTAAGTACCATAGAATAGAAAAAGAACTATGGTTTATATGTTTCATGAGATGAAATATTAAAACTATAGGTTATAAATATAGTATAATAAGTTGGTTATCATTTATGTTTATAATAATACTAATTATTGGATAATTAATTATTTTTCTTTTAAATAACCAAAGTAGTGGGTGGTTATTGAATCATGGTAACCGTGAGTTTAAAAGGAAAATGGTTGTCCTATTTTGAAAATGAAGTTTTTAAAAAAGATTGAAAAAGTTTTTGAGATTCCTCTCGGCGTAAAGAAACTCACGGTAGTCGTCAAGTAAATACAGATTTACTAAACGACAACTGGGCAAGCTAAATGATCGTGCAGTGGCGAGCTAAAAGACATGCAGTATTTACTAAACGATCGCATAGCTTTGCTAGACGATCGCTTGCCCGAAGTAAACAATCGTGTAGAGTCTGTAGGGGACAGACGGAGCTAAACGATCGCACAGCTTTTGCTAGACGATCGCTTAGCTTTATCTAAATGATTGAGCATTGACCTATACGATAGGTCTCCACCATCTCCCACTTGCCCAGTCGTGTATGTGATCGGTGTTTCCTCCTTCGTCTGCCTCATACCAAGTCCGAACAGAGCCTTGATAACGGGCAAAAACTGCACGTTATTACAGCGCAAAGTTATAAAACAATGTAGGATTGCGTTGGTAAAAATATACAATATTGCGTCCGAAAGCATTAAGTTCACAACATTGCGATCGCATACGTCCATCGCATTAAAACAGCTAACTTATGTATTTTATACAGGAAAATGCATTGACGCAAGGCGGAAATGCGATCCCGAAGAAATCATCGTCCGAGCGCATTAAGAGATTGCGGCCGCAAGGCTATACCATCATTTGCGTTCGCGAATATCTGCTCAATAAGGTGGCTGCATAGAGCCGGCGCATCAAGGTGGGCGCATCTGGGTGAAAGCTTAATAAATCATGATGGGACAGAAATCTGATGATGGTCGATTCCGAATTAAGTTGACAAGCCATTAACGACCTACTATAGCAAGTACACTCAACTTTTCGGTGACAATTATTCGACGCATCAGACAGAGAATTAATTCCATCCCATCAGTGCAATCATAAGAAAGAAGAAGCTTCTCACCCTGAAGCTCTATAAATACCAATGGCCATCTTCAGTGAAGGAGTTCGTTCAGTTAGTTAGTTCGCCCAGCCTTAGAGTTCTTGTTCTTAGTTTTCATATACTTAGAAGGTGGAAGCGAGAGAAGGGAAAAGACACCGAATGATCGTCCTGGTCAGCTCAAGAGATAACCCAGGAGGCGTGGAAAAACAGAGAGAGGGTTGACTCTTGCGAGAGCAAGAATATCTTTTGAGAAGAGTAGAGAAGAACAGTGTAAAAGCCTTGGGAAGCAAGAAATTGCTATCAGGCTCTTTATTCTTATTCCGCATTGCCAGTATGTACTTTGATTTTATATATATATAATGGAACTTGCTTTTCTACATCTGTTCACTCTCTGTAAAATACGCATGAGTAGCTAAAATTGTCAAATGGGTTGAGAAGTACTTAACTAACATGACCTAGGATCTTCATTGCATGCGATCATTTTGTCTTATGTTGCGCCCATCACCCTTTAGAGCTACTCGAGAGAGATTCTAAAGAAAGAACCTAAGACTTGAGAGAGCTAGGTTAGAATCTAGACTCGAGAGAGCAAGATTAGATCTGCATAAGCAAGAGATAGGGACTTAGAGATAACCTTTGTTTGCCAACATGCATCGCATGCACCCTAGAGATAGGTTATGGTAGTATGCGGTCACATTATATATATGTGTGTCAATCATCATCGCATAGACAAGAATAGAGGCTTATGTGTAAGTCCTATAGACATCATCGCATATATCGCATGCGTTCTAAAACTAGAAGCCATAGCATTTGCATTGAGAGATGATTTGTTGTTGTATGTATGTAGCATAATCACATAACAATGAACGTAATCCTAGGAAGTGTTAGCTAAACCCCTTCTCAACTCGTTCCCCCGCATATTCATCGCATCTTTCGTATTATTAACTCTTTTCTCAACTCCGCCGCATACATTTTATACTGTAAACAACAAACCAACCAACCACTTGATTTATTTGTTACTGCAAAGTGATCTAAAAATTACCATCGCATATTGTTTTCCTTAGTCCCTGAGTTCAACCCTAAGCTTACCAGGCAACTCAGTAGGATTTATACTTGGATCTTACGGAGAAAACTTGCATGCTCAACGCATTTTTCCACCAACGCAATCCTTACCATTATTTCATCGCATAAAACAACACGTCAATCCTACCCTCTGGAATTTCACACCGAGAATACCAAGGTAGCCTTGTTGGTGGTGTCAGACTTAACTCGACATCGTCGAGGTTTTCTTGAGGCCGTTCGTGGTGCTGTGGAGGCCGTTCGCTGTTGCGGAGGAAAACGTGACCGAGGAGATCATTGAGGACGATCGCGAAGTGTCCGTGCTATGTTCGTTGCAGTGTTGCGGTCGTGTAGATCGAGCGTTCGTGGTTGCTGTTGTTTGAGCGATCAAAGTGCACTACGAAGTGTGGAGACGCTTCTGCCATTATGCGTAGATTTTCCTTTATGGATTTGTATTTTTCATGTTGTAATTTCTGCATTTGATTTGTATAACCGCTTGTTTGAAGTCGACTGTAAATGTTATGTTCATTCATGATTGTGATTTGGAATAATCTTGTTCCGCTGCTCATGGAAATCTTAGATCCGATTTCCTTCACAGGCAACCCCAAATGCGAAAGTGACGTAAACTAGTTTTACACCCATTTCACAACTCCAGAGGTGTTCTCGTAACACTCTTGAAGGGAACACAGTTGAGTATGTATACCGCAGTTTCCACTGCGAGACCCCAAAATAAGTCCGGTAAGGAAGCGTAACTCATCATCGAATGAACATGTCCAACAAGGTCCTATTTCTCCTCTCCGCTACACCATTCTACTGAGGTGTACCCGACGCTGAGAGTTGGGAAACGATTCCATGTTCTATCAAATAGTCATGGAATCCCGAGTCCAAAAACTCTTCACCTCGATCTGATCGAAGTGTTTTAATCCGTCTATTCAATGCGTTTTTAACTTCAGCCTTGAACTCTTTGAACCTTTCAAAGGATTCAGACTTCCGTTGCATAAGATAAACATACCCATACCTAGAGTAATCATCAGTAAAACTGATAAAATACTCATAGCCACCTCGGGCTCGCACATTCATAGGACCACAAAGGTCAAAATGTACTAACTCAAGAGGCTCTTTGGTTCTATAACCCTTTCTAGTAAAAGATCGTTTAGTCATCTTACCCTCAAGGCAAGACTCGCACATTGGTAAAGAATTTTCTTCTAACTCACTTAGAAGTCCATTCTTCACCAATCTCTCAATCCTATTGAGATTGATGTGCCCTAATCGAAGATGCCAAAGATGGGTATTTTCTTTTGGAGAAATACGTCAACGTTTTGTTTGAGTTACGACAGTTTTGAACAATTTTTTGTTATGAAAGGAATTAATGGCTAACGGCCTTAACACATATAAATTACTTTCCAGATATATTGTATAAATAGTAACACCGTCTTTATGAATAAGTACTTTACAGAAATGAGATTCCTCTTAAGTTCGGGAACAATATATACATCATTCAAAACTAGAAACCTATTCTAGATCATGGGCTTGCGGACCTACAGATCATGGGCTCCAACGATATGAGGTTTAATTGGCTAAACTCATTAAACTAAATTAATCCCCATTCGTTAACTAATGGGTCACTCTACTAAAGCCCATAGTTGAACTCCCCTCGCTGGAGATATATTATGTCCACTCGATATAATCATGATTAGTAAGTTAACCCTTCACAGGTTGTTCGTAATAACGGCTGGGTCAAAAGTCTGTTTTACCCCCGAGATTATCTCTTGTTCCTTAAGTCCCACTGATCCTCTAATAAACAATTAATTTTTTATCCAATCAACAAATCGAGTACCTCTCGAGCCAATGAGAGGGTGAGGCCCCTTGTTCAAGACCCGGAGTTAGCACTTAAGGGAATAACCTCTCTACTATCCCTAAAAGTGGGTAGGAGTGAATTCCTTCTTGCACCCTATGTCCCCAGTTATCTACCCGGTCTTACCCCTGAAATGGAGGTTTATTGAGCCAACGCTGTTGAGCCAATCCTCACCTATGAAAATCTAAGGATAATCCCAAATAAACAGGAGTTCATAGTTAGCTCAGATTAAGGTCAAGTTACCTAGGTCATCGCTTTGAAATAGTCAGTCTTAAACAGTAAACAACATTATAAAGTAAGAGTGACTAATTTTGTGGCCCGATCTTGTACAAACCCATTTGCACAGGACGCCCCCACTCGTCATGTCATAACATGTACGAAGGATTACTTTGTTTGTAACACTTTACAACTCTTTGTAACAACTACAGAGTAGGCCGCATCCAATAGTGTTATCAGAATAAGGCACCCAATCTTATTCATATACTATAGATCATTTTGACTATTTACTCGAACCTGATCCACTTTTATGTTTCCACATAATGTTCAAGTACTCATGTAATAGTCATAGGTCTTTTAAGTTTATTGGATTTCTAATAAGCAATACATATATTCAATAACAACTTATTGAATTTTCAGAATAATTTTTATTGTTTACAAACCACGAGTTTTAGGACATAAAACCCACATAGCTTTATATCTTGTGACCTCATTATTTTCATTTCTTTTCCTCACAAATACTCATTTGTATCCCACGGGTTTAACACCTTCTGGTGTTCGGACTACATGTCCAAAAATATGATATTTTGAAAGTGAGTTTAATTCTGCCTCGATTGCTTCTTTTCACTGAAGTCAATCTTTTCTATGTCGAGATTCTTCAATAATATCAAGAGCAACATTATACGCAAAAACGTTATCAATAATTACATTAGTTTGATTCCATCTTTTTCCTGTCATGACATAGTTTATTGATATTTCATTATTATCTTTAGTTATTTCACCTTCCTCACTAGCCATGTCGAGGGTTTCTTTATGAGTATTTATATCCTCAACCAAGTCTTTTTCACTATTAATTACTTTTTGTTTTCGAGTGTTTTAATCTTTGGAACCCACTGGTCTACCACACTTCTGTCATGTTCTAGACTCATTAGTGACAACTTGTTTTGTTAGGATATCAATTTTTGATGGAACATTTGCAGGTGGTATATGTGACTTAGTTACTTTCTTTGCATCTATAAATGCATCTGATAATTGATTTGTTATATTTTGCAAATGAATTATTTTCTGAACTTTAAGTTCATATTGATCTGTACAAGGATCTAAATGAGGCAATAACGATGCGTTTCATGTAATTTCTTTTTCCAACTTCTTAATTCATCCCCCTAATGTTGGAAAATTTTGTCTCGTTAAAATGACAATCAGCAAATCATGCAGTATACATCACCCGTCAGGGGCTCAGAATATTTGATAATTGGTGAGGAATCATATCCAACATATATTCCTAACTTTCTTTGAGGACCCATCTTAGTGAGTTGTGGTGGAGCAATTGGAATATATACTGCACATCAAAAAATTCTCAGATGGAAAATATTTGGCTCATGACCATAAGCCAATTGTAATAGTGAGTACTTATGATAAGCTACTGGCCTAATGCGTATAAGTGACGTTGCATGCAAAATAGCATGTCCCCATACAGATGAAGAAAGCTTAGCTCTCATAAGAAATGGTCTTGCAATTAATTGCAAACATTTTATAAATGATTCTGCTAAACCATTTTGTGTATGAACATGAGCTACAAGATGTTCAACACTTATCGTAATTGACATACAATAATTATCAAAAGCTTGGGATGTAATTCACTAGCATTATCAAGACGAATGATCTTAATTGTATAATCAGAAAATTGTGCTCTTAACTTAATTATTTGAGCAAGTAATCTTGCAAACGCAAGATTTCGACTTGATAATAAGCATACGTGTGACCATCTGTTTGATGCATCTATTAATACCATAAAATATCTAAATGGTCCACTTGGTGGGTTAATGGGTCCACATATATCACCATGAATTCGTTCTAAAAATGTGGGTGATTCAGTCCCCACTTTAGATGGTAATGGTCTAATTATCAATTTTTCTCAAGAGCAAGCATCACATGATACTTCATTAGATTGAAGAATCTTCTGGTTCTTCAATGGGTGTTCATTTGAATTCTCAATAATTCTCCTCATCATTGTAGATCCTGGATGATCCAATCGGTCATGCAAAATTGTAAATGTGTTTGGATTCATGAACTTCATATTCATTGTTGCATATGTTTCAATTACTCGTATATGAGTATAATACAATCTGGAAGATAAAACAGACAACTCTTCCAATATACGTTTTTCATTTGAGACAGTGGATATGAGATATAGATATTCCACATTATTCTTACTATCAGTCTCAATATGATAATCATTGCAACGTATATCTTTAAACTTAGAAGATTTCTCTTTGATTGACTAGAGAACAATGCATTGTCAATTGTAAACTTTGTTCTTCTAGGAAAAATAATATTTGTTTTTCCAAAACCTTCGATCAAATTTGCAGAACCTGATATTGTATTTACTTTTGCTTTTAGCATTGTCAGTTTGGAAAAGTATTTTTTATTTGTAAGTATTGTATGTGTAGTTGCACTGTCTGTCAGATATAGATTTTCTTTGCTCATTTTTGAAACACCCAATATATGAAAATGATCCATGTTTCCTCATTAAAAGAAAATAATTACAATAAGAAAAACAACACTTATTATATACAAAAGTTACTAAAAAAAACATGAATAAAAGAAAACAACAACATTAAGTCTAGATATTCTCAGAGTCAAGAGAAACACTTGATGTGCCACTAACTATGTCAATCTTCTCTTCAGGAGACCCAAAGAAGTCTGCCATATTCAAATTTGTCATATGGGATGGGTCAAATATGTCAATATCCTGGTATGCAAAATTTACTTCCACATTTTTCTCTTTTTTCTTTAGGGAGGCTTGATAAAGGTCAACTAAGTGTTTTGACGTACGACAGGTACGTGACCAATGTCTAGTCATTCCGCATCGGAAGCATTTATTTTCAACATTCTTTTAACTTTTATCTTATGGAGCTTTTCCTTTGTGATCATCATTTTGTATGGTTTTTTTGAAATTTAAATGATTAGAACGATCACCACGAAAATAATAATTATTTCTTCCTCTGCCACGGTCACGGCCACGACCTCGACCACGATTATTATTAAAATTCACAACATTCACTTCAAGGAATGGTGTTGTTTCGGTTGGTCGAGATTCCTGATTTTTCATCAATAACTCGTTATTTTGTTCGGCCACGAGAAGACATGAAATTAATTCATAATACTATTTAAAACCTTTCTCTCGATATTGTTGCTGCGAGAGTATATTCGAGACATGAAATGTAGAAAATGTCTTCTCTAACATATCAACATTAGTAATTTTCTCTCCGCATAACAACAATTTTGAACTTATTTTAAATAATGCGAAGTTGTAATCACTTATTGATTTGAAATCTTATAGCCTCAAGTGCATCCACTCATAACGAGCTTTAGGAAGAATAACTGTTTTTTTATGATCATACCTCTCTTTTAAATTTTTCCACAAGATCGGGGATCTTTTATTGTAAGATACTCCATTTTCAATCCCTTGTGGATATGATGACGAAGGAAAATCATAGCTTTTTCTTTGTCCTGACTAAATGTCATATGTCATTCTTTAATAGTCTCCCCAAGATTCATAGCATCCAGGTGGATTTTGGCATCAAGTATCCATGAAAAATAATTATTATCGTTAATATCAAGGGCGGTAAATTCTAATTTTGTGAGATTTGTCATGGTAGCACTATCATAAAATATTGTACTTATATTAGAAATTTAATAGATATTGAATCTTCAAAATAACATTAAATTTATTATTATAACGAAGAGGAAAAAATCGGCATACCTTTAGGACCTACCTTTAGTGGAAAAAACGACAGGAGCTCGTGATGATAATGTGTTATGAAAATTGAGGAGCACAATGGGAATACAGATATGAAAAATATAATATAATAATATTTTTATATAATAATAATAAATAAATAAAAACTAAAATTATAAAATAAAATAACTAAAACATAAAATAAGCCAAAATCATGAAATTGGATAATATGGAAATTGGTGGAACTGGAATTCTCACCAATGTAGGCGTGTTCTTAAGATCCATCAAATATCACTATTTATAAGCAAAGTGGTGAGTAAGATGAGGACTTACATGGACCAAGTATGAATAACTACATGGCATATAGACAACATGAATGATTATATGACCTTTAGAACGCTAAGCAATGTGATCTATTTTCTATTATAATATTCATAATAAAAGGAGAATTTGCAAGTGCTAGAAATTTTGTTAGGGACTAAATTCAACCATTTTTCTAGAAACTAAAAATGAACAAATATAAGGGTCGATATATTTAAACCTAAAAAGTTATAGTGGTTAGAGGCGAGTGGAGACGGGATATCGTTAATTTCGGGGGAGGGAATTAGAAAGAAGAAGAAGAAAGATATTGAGGAAGAAGAAGGAAGAACAAAAACTTTGAACTCTAGGGTCTAGTGGAACTCAATTACGCCTTGAATTTTCTCAATCTCTTCATCGATTCCGATTGAATTCATCATTATTCAGACAAGGAACAGCGATTGAATTCAATATGCATGCGATGGTATTGAATTTGAATCCCTCCCCTTACACCAGACCCCCGCAAACCCTTGAATCTCCTTCTTGTTCTCGAACTTTCAAGGTTCGTTTCATTTCTCTCTTTTATTTAATCCTTTTCTGTTCCTCTTAACCAAATTAACATGTTTATTCTTTGTAGATCTCGAGGTTTTTCCTTCGCCATCTTTCACCTTGGCGGCGATCGTGTCGTTCCCTTCGAGTTCGATTGCCGTCTACCTCGCGCACGCGAGGTATGCTTCCTTCCTTTTATGTCTTCTATTGAAGTGAATTGGATTTGCATCAAGTTCTGGTTGTAGATTCTGTTCGATGATTTTGTTATACTATCATTAGGGTTTATATGCGATTAGTTGTTGTCGAAGTTAGAATAAAAAGGATGCACAAACCCCCTCCCCCATTTTCTCTCTTTTGAGATTATCAATCTTTGTCATTTGATTCGAAAATTGCTGATTTGCAGTTATAAGAGCTGTTGCAACTCCCCATTCGGCACTAGAATTGCCACTGACTGCAGAAAATGTTGAGAGTGTGTTGGACGAGGTTCGACCATATCTTATTGCAGATGGTGGAAATGTGGCATTACATGAAATTGACGGAAATGTTGTACGGTTGAAGCTACAAGGAGCTTGTGGCTCATGTCCGAGTTCTGTTACGACCATGAAGATGGGAATTGAACGCCGTTTGATGGAGAAGATTCCTGAAATTGTTGCTGTGGAACCAATAGCAGATGAAGAAACTGGATTGGAACTCAACGAAGAAAATATAGAGAAGGTATATAAATGTTCTCTTTCTATCGCTTGTATTCATTCTATGATTTAGATGTAACTTAAATGTCGTTTCTAAATCGTATTTTTGCCTTAAACACCCACCCACCTGAAATCTCTAATCTAGAGATACTACTTATAACGAAAGAGAGCTGCTCCCCTTCAAGGTAATTGGACTATTTTTTGGGGAGGAAGAGGCACAATGGTTTAGCTTCCATGGGCTCTCTGTCTTTGATATATATGGTTATTGAAAAATTAAGGTTCGGAATGAGCAGGCATTCTTTTTACACGAGTCTCAGATTACCCTACAAAAGATTCCAATTAAACCATGGAACCAATTATCAAACCCTAAACAAACATTTTTCAAGGTAGGTGGCTAGCAAAAACTCTATTGATAAAATTTATTATAAGCTTCAGCAAAATTTTTCCTAAAAATTGATAAACGACACCTAAAAAAAACACACTCCCAAATAATTTATACCATCAAGTGTTCCCTATTGTACACCACTCAATAATCAATTCGAAAATCCACAACCATATTATAGTCTAAGGCCATCTAGAGAAAAACATAAACAATTCTGATCTACACTTTCATCGTAAACCTCAAGACTGTACAATTGTGAAATGTATGGTTATTGAGAAATTAAGGGTCGGAATAAGCAAACATTCTTTTTAGTCAACGTCAACAATACTTCATCTGCCATCTTTCACTTTTTTAAATACTCTTGATAAAACAACCCCTCTTAACTGCTTGCAAACCTATTATTTCTGATGTCATGATTACATCTTCCTTTCCTTCTTCATAGCAATGTCAATTAAGTGCATCTATGGTCCGTGTGTCTGATTTTCTCATCCATGTGCTACTCTACTTGGTATTGGTCCAAGACCACGACCAGCTTGATTAGGCTTGCAGCATTTGTAGGCAATGAACCTGATATCAATGCAACTTTAAAACGTTTGAATTTGCTTGTCATGAAGGGCTGTATAATTGAACTGTACTGGTAGGTTATGTTTCAAATACTTATCATTCCCCACGCATTACCAACTTTCCCTGTCCTGTCGGTAAAAAATGCACCTTTTTTTTCCCTTATTGACTTGTCTGGTGATAGATTCCCTATCCCATCTCATCCTTGCATCCAAGTTGGCCGGTACTCCTTGCCACTTGGATTGGTTGTGGTTCCATCGTTACCGTTATCTATTCAACTCTGATGGAGTTTTCAATGCCTGAATCTGAGTTGGTTATGATCGTCGGTAGTTATAATAGCTTGTGTTTAGGATGTAAGACTATTTTAGTCTAGGATAATGAGGAGAGAGGATAGATAGAAAATAATTAGATTTGAAATAGTTAGAAATACCAACTATTATAATTGTAAGCATAAAAAGTGAGCAAGCTATAATAGTCTACTCCACCTAAGTGAGTTTGGGCTTAGGTTGGAGGCCCAAACGGTCCCTTAAGACTTATTCTTGTTTGTACAATTATGATTGAAATTTGTTATTGATTATCTTCTACAGTGATGGCATAAGGTTGATTTAGACTACAAATTCAGAAGCTGAATTATCTTTGAACCCTTTTGTTAGGTACTTGAAGAGATAAGACCTTACCTTGTTGGGGCAGCGGGAGGATCTCTTGAACTTGTGGGTATTGAGGAGCCAATAGTTAAAGTTCGGATTACTGGACCAGCAGCCGGGGTCATGACAGTTCGTGTGGCTGTTACACAGAAATTGCGAGAGAAGATACCAGCCATAGCGGCGGTGCAACTTTTGTAATAATGAAACTCCAATTGTAATGAGGGATCGTGTATAGTTTCTTCATTATTCACTTCGTCATAAGAATAGAATCTCATAGAATTTGTGTATAATGGTTGTTGCATTGACGTATGGATAAGAAGGTATAACAGTTCTTTACTATATTTCGTACACTTTGCTTTCCAAGAGGGCACAAATAATTTGGAAAAAAAAAATTAAATCTCATTTCTTTGAAATATGGATTGCAATGAATGAAACAGCTTCTGTTTAGATATCATGAAAAATTCGATTGAAGAACAAACAAAAATTCGACTCTCCATCTGATTGTAAAACAGCGTTTCCATGGGAAATTGCTCAAAAGGATCCAGAACTAAAAAATATCAATACAAATGACCTTTAAAAAAAATTAAAGTCTTTGACTTTTTGAGATTATCATTTTATCTTTTTATTACTGATATGTCAAAGCACAGAAGATATCTCAAATTTAAATTTGCTAGAGCATTTAAAAGTCAAATTACTAACATTTTATACAATTTGGAAAGAACATAAAAATATATATGAAAATGAGTGGTCATTTAATTTTGGAAAAAAATCACACATTGAGAGTTACATGATCAAGCTATGCAATTTTGTTTTGATAACATCTTCGATACAACTATATTTTGGTTATAAACAACTAAATGTTTTCATAAAATTTTTTGTGTTCTTCCAAACCATGCTTTATATAAACAAAAACTTAAAAAATATGTATTTACTTTTTAATCGAAAGCCAAAGTGATCATAATTTAAAATTTTTAAGTCATTTAAATTCAAGATTCTATAACATGAAAAAACTATAAAGTAATTAGAATATTAATAAGACACTTTCATCGATTGAAAAAATATCAAAATATTTACAAAAATAGTTAAAAAGTAATATCCAGTCAGACAAACAACGATATTAAATGTCTAAATGATATTTTATGTAAATGGAGTAAGCCATTCCATGGAAAACATATGCAGTACAATCATCAGAACAAGATGAAAATATCCCGATATCAGTGCAATCACTTGCAAATCTTTTGCATCAAATTTAAGCATGAAAGGCAATATCAAAGACGCTGAAAAATGAAAAATATCACATGAAAAAGAACCAAATCTCTCTCCCAAACCTTGAACTGAAAAATAAAAGCAAAAAGAAATCCTTAATGAACGCTTCAATACATTCGTGAGGACAAAGGATGAGGGGGCAAAACGTCTAGGAGAAGACAAATGACACAAAAAGTGCATAGAGAAAAATTCAGAATTACACAAATAACTTAAAGTTTGGGGATCTGTGGGAAAAAGAGGAAGAGGAAGAGGAAGAGGTCTTTCTAGGTTCAACAAAACAGGATGCCTTCAACAAACTCACTCAATATACCATCTTATTTCATGCATTACAGGACTAATAATACGGTTTACAGCCCAAGTTCTTTGAGAAGTTGATTCCATCTCGGAGTTTCTTCGTCAAAAATGTATGTCAGCGGAGATATTAGAACCCCACTTCCTCCAATCTGCAACAATTCATTCCACGTGAGAAAGAAAATAGTCTCATAATGCCATTAAAAGAGAGATGTAGTTAAGAATATTGTTTTTCTAATTTGGGGCTAATTATTAATCAGGACAAAAGCTAATAATGGCTTACTGCTCTCAGTTGCTGAACCGACTTGTAGAGGGATTTTTTGGGGACACATATGACAATGGCATAGTAATCAGCTACTACCTTCCCATCACGTTTGCAGAAAACTGGACTTATAGTAGGGCCCTATATAAAGACAATAAAAATTATACACGTGACAAGAATATATGTTCACTTACTAAAGCATTATTCATTTTGGGGGTAATGAAAGAATGGCTTCCACCTGCATCCCAGACAATGATGTTTGACTTAAAACGCGCTCTGCAACTTCTTGTGCACTACTTCCTCTCATATTAGCAGTCACCTACCCATTAGAGCACGATAATTTCAAGCACAGGAGGAGAAGGAATATTGATTACAAATCACACAGCAACAACTCACCGTGAACTGACCAACAGCCATCAGATGTGCCTCCAGTCTTTCAAGTATCTCGTGGGTTGTGTCTAAAGCACCTTTCCTTTGAACCAAGGACTTTCGGCTGGCAAGAAGAACAGCCTAAAAAGCATTATCTTTGCAGTGAGAAAGCATCTGATATAGAGAAAACCTAAGACAATTATGGCAAGCTTCTCAAAGAAACCCAGTTTTACTAGATTAAAGGACAGAAACCAATTTAGAAGTTCACCTGGCTTTCCAAAACCACTCCACCTTCAATTTCTTTCAAGTTGTTTTCTCTCAGGGTAGTCCCGCTACTTACAAGGTCCAAAATAGCATCAGCTATCCCCATCTGCATTTAAAAGAGGAAACATTGTTCTATAAGTATAGAGAAATCCTACAGCAGCGAAGGTTGTTCAGATTAATATGCCTTCTTCAACCATAGATGTCCTATCAGGAAATGACATTATCTATCTTAGTATCAGACACCTTAATTCTTGCATTAGTCGCAGGAAATTTCGACCTAATTAATATTTCCAACCTGAAAACAGGGGGCTAAAGCATAGTACACATATTCTCATCCCTTCTCGAAATGCATCAAATCAGACTCTAATAGAATACAGGCAGAATGTGGAAATCAGCAACCAACTCAAGACAAAAAAAAAAAAAAAAAAAACTCTGCATTTTAGCAAGAACTATTACCGCTGGGGCAGCCTCTAATGCTCCATCCGCCGTTGAAAAACTCACGTGTTCCAACCCATTTTCTCTAAGAAATTTGGGGCCAAGCTGAGAAAAAAGACATTGAGAACGTATCTAATTAGTATTTCATTCAAATTCCAAACTGAAACAATTTTTTTTACTTTCAAGATAAGAAACAGTGATTCGATTGATAATGAAAGAAAGCATCGTACATAAGTGAAACCAGTAGCAACTCGAAGAGGCTTCGCCTCAGTCCATTGAGGCATCTGTGCTAGATCCTGGATTGAATTTATATTCTCGAAAATGCCATATTTGGGTATCTAGTATGAGTATAAGTTGACAGTGTCAGAATATAACTATTGACAAGTTCATGGCATAACAAATCAACTTTGATGATGTGAAGGAGGAAGAACTTACAGCAAGCGACAATCGGCAATCCCCATATTCAAGGGCCTCATGAACAATGATAAGATCTTCACTACCCTGTGCAAAGAAAATAACAATTGGGAGCAATAGGATTTTGGCTTCTTATAGAAAAAACAATTGGGAGCAGTAGAACTTTGGCTTGTTTTTCTTCATAATGATTGCAAAACATGAAAACGAATTTTTTGTAATGAAAGCAAGATTTATTATATACTGAGACCCTCACTTGTCCATATTCGCTCACTGTATCAAGACCCACGATACCGAGGTCTAGATCTCCGGATAACAATTTTCGAACAATGTCTTTAGGCCTTTGGAACCAGACTTCCAAGCCTGCTAGCTGTTAGAAAACAAAATAAATGCATAAACAAGAACATATGCATAATTCTTCACATAGATTGATAGTTAAAAGCGAAGCTCCTTTATCAACTGCAGTGACTAGTAAGTACCTGCGGAATATTTGCGACATACTGCCGAGGATTGACTTGTTTTACAGACAATTGACAGTCCTGGCGCACCAGATAAAAAAAGAGTATGAAACAACTAGAGAGTTTACTAGAAAAATGAAAAAAACAAAATAAGGATGCAGAAGAATGTACCTTGAGAAGTTCTAGGGTGTCAGTTGCCATGCGACCTTTACTAGGCAACCCCAATCGAATCTCATTTCTCTCAAAGAACCTCCCACCTGTAGTTCCATTAAGAGTCTCAACCTGAGACTGTAAGGCAGAGCAAATAAGTGTCGGCTTCTGACAAACACGAGAATTCGAAGAACGTGAGGTTATGGAAATGCAAGGAATGGGGGAACTCAGACACTGCTGAAAATTTGCTGTGAAAGTCCACATCTCTTGCACTTCCAATTGGAACTTCGAGAGTTTTGTTGGATGAATAAAAGCCTATGATTTCAGATAAAATAGAAATAAAAGGTGAGATTGCAGTGGATGAATATAGCAATCGCCTCGAAAATTGCCAAAAATTGGACAAAAAGAGAAGAGCTAAAGAGATTTAAGTTCGTTTTAATTTTGTTGAGTAATAAGACTTCTGATCCTATCTCTTTTTTAAAGAAATATTAAACACCAATAAGTGATGACAATAGATAGCACCAATTAGTGACTAAGAAGGATAAGCTATAATGAATGAAAGGAGACTTAATCCACCAAAAAAAAAAAGAACAGTAGACAAAACCAATTCCATAAAATTACTAAAGGAGGAAAAAGTGCCATGGAAAAGCCTTCGATTTCTTTCACCTCATAAAGTTCAACCAAACCGTTTTTTAGAACCACCAAAAGGATGACACACCAGTAAAGAAGCCAGAATACCATAAATGTTATTGGGGAAAGTAAAGGACCATCCGAAAGCCCACAAAGCATTATCCCAAAAGCTAACAGCAAAAGGACAATGCATAAAAAAATGAGCAGGAGATTCATCATGATGATGACACATGCAACACCAAGAGGGAAGGTCACAGAAAAAAAATCAGGACTTCTGATCCTATAAAAGGTCTATTTTACCACCTTTAAGTAAAAACCTTTGATATATTCAAAAACTCCTCATTTCACTCGATTTCATCTCTCTAGTTTCTCTCCAATTCCTCTCAATCGCGCTCAAGCTCCAGTATCTCACTTCATTCCCCATTTATACTTTTTTTTTTCTGGCTCCCTCTAGTTTCAGAGAGGACCTTGACCAGAGTTGCATTTACACAAAGAAGGTTCCTAGAAATGGAGAAGGTAGAGGGATAGGATTATACGTACTTCCATATCTCGAACTAAATAATGGTGGAATAGGAAGATTAAACTATATTTGCTTTTGTCGATATCAAAATACGCAAACAGCATGTAGATCTATAACTGAATCGACATAACAATTTGATATCAAATTCTAACTTACTTTTTTTTTTTTTTTTTGTCGATTTGAAAGTGAATCCGGATTGTTTCAGGTCTGACGCAGAAGAGATTAGAGGGTTCTTTTTCTATTCAATTTTAAGTTTGCTACATATGACAGAAGTACTCTAAGCAAACGTTGAATTACTCCATAGGTTTATTTGACCTGTTGAAAAAAGGCTATGTGAAGAGAAGACCCCAAATTGTGAAGGTCTCACTGAGTAGATTAACAAAAGTATCCATATCAATAAGGGGCGTAGAGGAAGAATTACTACAGCCCTCTAACATGGAGGCGTGTTCATCATAGGGAATAAGCAAAATAAAATAAAATAAGATAAAGAATACAGAAAATGTAGCAAATGATTAGAAAGATTGTAGGTTTCATGCATGTTAGAATAAAAATGTAAAATTTCCTTTGTAGAGATAAAATCAATCGACAACTTCGAGCCCTTCCAATTCAAACAATAAAAAACTCCCACCCAAACAAAAATGCTAAACCAACCACACAATGAAATCAATCGTTCACAAAATGACATTCCCTTAAGAAATTCATTTTCCAATTCAAAACTAAAAACAAAAACAAACAAGATTTCAATATTGTGGTTACCTATAGAAAACAAGTGGCAGTAGATGATGGACGACAAGAAACAGAGAAGGAGAATCGGCGGCAAATGACTGCGGATGAGAGGCGAGAATGTCAGAGAGGCGCTGCGAATGGCGGCGCAGTGAGAGAGAAGCTTTGCAGCGAGGAGAGAATGAATGCACTACTTACGGCTACGAATGGTGGTGTCGTCGTTGCCGCCGGGTACACGTCTTCGGCGAGCCGTCTCGTCGCCTGGTAGTCGGCGATTGGTCGCGTGGAGATATTCAGCGTGCGCGTGTGAGAGAGCAGGAAGGAAGTACAGATTAGGGCTTTTTTAAGGGTAAAACAGTCATTTCATTCTCCAAAAATAATAGCAAAATTTTCAATATTTTGGTAACCACAAATGATACACTTTTTTTAGTAAAAAAGATGGAAACAAAGAAACAAACACAAACAAATAATTAAAAAGAGTCCGAATTACGAGCAAAGTCCATACAAGAAGGTGTTCTTCAAGTCACACGGGTGAACAATAGAATCTTCAAGCAAGGGTAGCTAGATCATGTGCAATAGACTTACATGAACAGTCGACCCAAAGAAAGCCAAGGATAGAACCATGGGAATAGAAGTCATGAAGGGCATCAACAAGCATCTGAATCTCATTAGCGTATCGACACTTTCTAACCAAGAGATTCCAAAGAATTTTGGAGTCACATTCAACCCAAAACGGAGAAATGGCCGCTTTAGGGACTTAGAAACACAACGAAACATGGCAATGGCCTTAGCAAACTCCACATAACCAGTCAAATCAAAATGACCTTCCATAGTAAGAAGCACGTCACCATTAGCGTCACGAACAATAGCACTGATACCCGCTTCTGTTGGGTTTTATGCTCTAAAACTCGAAGATAGTAAACATTATTAATTGACCATCATCAATAAAGAGGTATCGATGTTAATTCAATAAAGGTTATTGTTTGTATTTATTTGTCTATTTTGTCTTAATAACCCTAAATCCAATAAACTAACATCCAAGTTGTCCTATGAGTCTTGAACTGTATGTGGAGACATACAGGGATCAATGTTCAAGATACAACCTAAAGGGTCTGTAGTATAGGGATAAGGTTGGGTACCTTATCCTGGTAACACTATGGATACAACTCACTTTGTATTTCATACAAACATAATGATCCAACGCACTCATGTAGGTGACACACGAGTAGGGATATCCCATGCAATGAGTTTGCATAAGACTGGACCGCAAAATAGTAACCACTAGATGTAACGTGTTAAACTAGATTAGTTCTTATTTCCTATGGATGACCTTGGAAATTAGTCTTAATCTTAAGTTATTATGAAATTCTGTTCATGAGGGATTGTCCTTGAAATTGTATCGTGTTGATGGGTGAGGGTGGCCAGGTCGATGACCCTCTATATGCCTACATCTTGGGGATAAGACTAAGTAGGGAGCTGGGGACATAATGCTACAAGGTGGACGTTCACTCCTTCCCGTCTTAAGGTTAAGTATATGA
>NW_028326911.1:0-75000 GCF_027475165.1 Benincasa hispida
TTTGCTTGGTATACTTTAGTTTCAGTATTATGGTTTCAAGCTTCCGGTTTTGAGCATGAGATTTATATTTTTATTAAGTCACTCACTAGGCTTCTAGCTCTCATTTTCAAACGTTTTTCTTTTCAGGTAGCGGTCAGTTCCCAAAAGACTTTTCTGCTACTGCTCTGCCAGTCAAAAAAAAAGTTGAAGGAAGTGTTATTGAAAACCTTTATTAGTTAATATACATGTATCTGTCTAGTGATTAGTATTTTAGATGAGGCTCACCAAGTTGTAATTTTCATGTATGAACAATGCTGCAAAACCCTACAGTGTAAATGTGTTAAATTCCGAGTTAATATGTTAGTATATTGATGATATGTATGTATTCAGGGTTTGAGTAAAAATTAGCAGGTTTGTTAGGCAATAAGTGCCAGCAAAAGGGTTGGTAATTGCTGCAATCACCATTCCATCTAGGTTAAGAGAGTAATCTGGAGTGGGGTGTGACATTTTACTAGACGATCACTTAGCTTTATCTAAACGATTGGGCATCAACCTATACGATAGGTCTCGCCATCTCCCACTTCCCAATTGTGTACGCGATCAGTGTTTCCTCCGTTCGTCTGCCTCATACCAAGTTTGAACAGAGCCCACCTCTGAATTTTGACACCGAGAATACCAAGGTAGCCTTGTTGGTGGTGTTAGACTCAACTCGACACCGTCAAGGTTTTCTTGAGGCCGTTCGTGGCGTTGTGGAGGCCGTTCGTGTTGCGGAGGAGATCGTGACTGAGGAGATCATTGAGGACAAGCGCGAAGATTTTGTACTGTGTTGGGGTCGTGTAGATCGAGCGTTCGAGGTTGCTGTTGTTCGAGCGACCATGCACATCCGAGCGTGGAGATGCTTCTGCCTATGTGTTTAGAGTCTTTCTCATTGTTCATGTATTGTTCATGTTGTAATTTCGGCATTTGAATTGTATAATTGTTTGTTGGAAGTCGACTGTAAGTGCATTGTTCATTCATGATTGTAATTTGGAATAATCTTTTTCCGCTGCTCATGGAAATCTCGCTTCCGATTTCCTTCATCCACCACTAGAGAATATGTCTCCTCATAATCAATACCAGGTCTTTGTGAAAAACCTTGTACAACTAGTTTTGCTTTATATCTTATGACCTCATTATTTTCATTTCTTTTCTTTATAAATAACTATTTGTATCCCACAGGCTTAACACCTTCTGGAGTTTTGATTACTAGTACAAAATCCTGGCGTTTTGAAAGTGAGTTTAATTTTTCCTTGATTGCTCTTTCCACTGAAACCAATCTTTTCCATGTTGACATTCTTCAACAGATTTTGATTCGAGATTCTCATTTTTAGATATAATATCAAGAGCAATATGATACGCAAAAATGTTGTCAATAATTACATTAGTACGATTCCATCTTTTTCCTGACATGTCATAGTTTATTGAAATCTCATTATTATCTTTAAGTATTTCACCTTCCTCACTAATCATGATGAGGATTTCTTCATAGGTATTTACATCCTCAACCAAGTCTTTTCCATTATTAATTATTTTTCGTTTTCGAGGTTTTTTATCTTTGGAACCCACTAGTCTACCACACTTCTGTCGTGTTCCAAACTCATTAGTAACAGCTTGTTGTGTTGAGATATCAATTTTTTATGGAACATTTGCAGCTGGTATATATGACATAGATTTTCTTTGCTCATTTTTTAAATACCCAACATATGAAAATTATCTATGTTTCTTCACTAAAGGAAAATAATTATAATAAGAAAAACAGCACTTAAAATATACAAACGTTACTAAAAAACCACGAAGATAGATTTAAAAAAAAAACAATATTAAGTCTAGATATTCTCAAAGTCAAAAGAAACATTTGATGTTCCACCAACTGTGTCAATCTTCTCTTTAGGAGATTCAAAGAAGTCTGCCACATCCAAATTTGTCATATGGGATGGGTCAAATATGTCATTAACCTAATATGCAAAGTTTTTTTCCACATTTTTCTCTTTTTCCTTCGGGGAGACTTGATAGAGGTCAACTAAGCGTTTTGACGTACGTCAAGTATGTGACCAATGCCCAGTCATTCCGCATCAGAAACATTTATTTTTAACACTCTTTGAACTTTTATTTTATGGAGCTTTTTCTTTGTGATCATCGTTTTGCATGGTTCTTTTGAAATTTGAATGATTAGAGCGACCACCATAAAAATAATAATAAGTTCTTCCTCTACCACGTCATGACCTCAACCACGGCCTCAACTACAATTATTATCTCCATATTCATAGCATCTAGGTGGATTTCAGCATCAAGTATCCATGACAAATAATTATTGTCGTTAAAATCAAGGGCGGCAAATTCTAATTTTGTGAGATTTGTCATCACAGCACTATCATAAAATATTGTACTTATGCTAGAGATTTAATAGATATTGAATATGCAAAATAACATTAAATTTATTAATTATTTTTTTAATAAATTACATTTTTTTAGTGACTTTCTTTTGAAAGTATGGGATCTTCATTGGATAAACTATAAAAGTGACTTTCTCAATATTCAACTTACAAAATATGTTTATATATTTTATTATTAAAATTTAAGGTGGAATAGATTTAGTTGGTGAGTGACACAATTCTTTGAGATGGGGATGCGACTCTTAAGATTATGTATATGTCGAGATTAATAGATACAATCGATACGAAACAGAAGCTACTATTCTGGTAGAGATGGTTACAAATAAAAATTTTAAATATAAAAATATGCTTGAACCTAATTATAATAAAGACTTGATAATATATATATTTGGGGGAAAAAAAACAAAATTGAGGTATTGATTTCGCTTCATAAAATTAACTAACCAAGTTAAGTTATAAATAAAAAAGAGGAATTTTACTCCCTTTTTATTTTCTATATTTTCCCTATTAACTAACCAAGTTAAGTTATAAATAAAAATAAAATAAAAAAACGGGGGGAATTCTCATCCCAACGAACGTGGATGATAAGGATTCCGAAATATACAAAATCCCTTTTGTCTGAGATCCTCTTTCAAATTCCTTATTGACTTTGACTCCTCCAGCTTTGGAAAATATTTAGAATAATCCCCAAAAACAAACATTTCTCATTAATACTCTTCTTAAACTCAAAACTCATAAATTAATTATCAATCATTTACCTAATACATGACCAAATTAATTCGTTGGAGAGTTTTATATATTTACTAAAATATAATTTTAATTTTATTTCGTCTCTAAATCATTATGATTGTACTTTATAACTATTTATTTTTTTTAATTAATCAAATTTATAAACATTACTTTCACCGATCGATTTTATGTTTTGTTATCTACTTTTAATTAATGTTTTTAAGAATCAAGTTAAATCTTGAAAAAAAATAGTTTTTAAAAACTTGTTTTTATTTTTAGAGTTTTATTAGGAATTCAAATGTTTCTTTGATGAAGATGAAAGTTGTAATTGAAAAATTAAAAGAAAAGAATTGTAAATTAAAGAAATAAAAAACTTGGAAATAAATATATTTATGTGTTTGATGAATTTTCAAAGTTACCTTTTCATTAATTAAGGGTGTGCTTGGAATGCATTTTCAAGTGTTTAATTTAAAAAATAAGTCATTTAAAAAAAATGGAGTGTTTGACAATCACTAACTTTGAAAGTGTATTTTGATTTTTTTTAAAATAATGTTATTTTAATATATATTGACAAAAGTAGGGTAGGATTGAAAGTATTGTCAAAAATAGGTTTTTAAATCGTGTACCCGGTACATGATTACAATTTAATCGTGTACCCGATACACGATTTCCTGTTGATCTGGCACACGCAGTCTGTCGTGGCAGTCCTGCAGCGTTGACTAAGGTAATCGTGTACGACCTTGGTACACGACTCCCTTCTCCATTAAACCATTGCGAGCTTTCTTCTTCCTCCATCCAAAAGCCTTCTGCCTCCTCTTTTCTTCTATCTTCCCCGTCCGAAAATCTCCTTTGTTCGTCCATCAGAATAAATTATCCGAAAATCTCCTACCTTAAGTCGTGTGCCTCCATTTAACCGTCCATTCAACCGTTCGCCCGAAAGCTTCTCCTCTCTTTGATTCTGGTAAAAAAATTTCCCTACGTTGTTTTCGAATATATAATCTTCATATATATATATATATATATTTCATAGTACTTATATTGTTTGCATTTGGTTTGAACAAAATGTGTAGTTTATGGATCCATGATTTATTTGTTGGGTTGAATCTAGAAATATATGTATATGTTTGTCTATTTATTGGGCTGATTTTGTCTAATGTAGTTTATGAACTTAATGTGTAGTTCTAATGTAGTTTATGAACTTAGAAATTAGATTATATTTATGAACTTAAAAATGAATATTGATTCATATATATTATTTTGTTTGCAGTTGAAAAAATCATAATAAATATGTCGATGCGTTCTGAAGATTTAGTTATTCTTGAACCTGGAAATAATGGAGATAGTGATATTGACGTTGAAGTTGATGAATTATTTGGAAACGACAGGGAAACATGATCTTGAGTTGGTACTGTCGGATATGTTCACCCAAATAGATTGGGAAATTACAAAGGAAAGGAATATAGGTGTAGATAACTATAGTTTAATACAGAAAGGAATGTTGTTTAATACTAAAGAAGATTTACAGTTTGCTATAAAAAAATATTGTGTGACAGAACACTACGAAATTGTTGTAGTGGAATCAAATCAAGATCTTTAGTATGTCAAATGTAAATCATGAAGTGATGGTTGTGCTTGGAGGTTATGGGCATGTCGCCGTAAAACTCAGGGATGATCGAAATCACCAAACTTCAACGAAACACTCATGTTTGTTTTCAGAATTGACACAGGATCATTCATAGCTTGATTCAAATTTTATGAGCATTAAAATCCAAAATTTGGTTAGAGCTGATCCTAGGTACCTGTGGCCCTACTCCAAGAAGCAATTAAAAAACAATATGGCTATAATGTTAATTATAGACGTTGATTGCTGTGTTTGGTGATTGGGAGAAATAATATTTAGAACTTCCATATTGGTTAAGTGCTCTTGTTCATTACCCAGGAACACAAACAAATTGGTTTTTCCTTCCCTCTGATGTGCCATTACGACTATTTTTTATCGAGTTTTTTGGTCCTTTGGTCTGCAATAGAAGGGTTCAAACATTGTAGGCCATTAATCCAGATTGATGGAATTCATATCTACGGAAAGTATAAAGGGAAATTAATGACCGTCTTATCTATTGATGCAAACGGACATATATTTTCCCTTGCTTTTGCTATAGTTGAAGGTAAAAATTTGTCCAGTTGGTAATAGTTTTTGTGGCATTACGTGAAATATGTTACCCAAAGAGAGGGTATTTGCTTGATTTATTGTCTTCACCATGTTGTCAGTAATTTCAATACGAAATATAAATCAAAGCAACTAAAAAATTTGGTGTTTAAGGTAGGAAATCAACACTAAAGGCGCAAGTTCATTCGGTGCATGAAAGAAATGAAAAAATTGCACCCTGAATGTCTTGAATATTTTTTAGACATTGACTCAGAAAAATGGACTTAATCACATGACTGTGGGTACCACTATGGGTGGATGACAAGCAATGCAGCTGAATATATGAATGGTGTTTTCAAAGGTGCTAGAATGTTACCAATTACTTCTTTGGTTAGTCTAACATTATATCGCACAGTACTGTATTTTGAACGTCGGAGACAAGAAATCAGTGAAGCACTTAATCGTGAGGACAACATACAGAATATGCCCTAAAAAAACTTAAGAGGTGGGAGAAAACGAGCATCTGCGCATACGGTGACATCTATTGACAGGAAACGTCAAACTTTTGAAGTACAAACTGGCATAAGTATGATTTCTCTCTATAAAAGATAACACACCCAAGTTTTGAGCTTGAAAGAAGAACATGTTCTTGCAATAAGTGGCAGTCATTCAAGACTCCATGCTCTCATATAATTACAGTTTATAATTACATGTGTATGACATACATATCACTTATTAATGAATGTTACAAATTGTTCGATTTCAAGTCATGTTATGAAGGCCACTTCCATCCAATACAACACCTAGATTATTGGCCCGAATTATCATTTACAGAAGTTCGTCCAAATGCGGACTTATTAAGAGAACAGGGTCGGCCAAAAAGTACGCGCATTCATAATGAAATGGATTGGAGAGAGGCAAGCCAAAAAGGGCGATGTACAATTTGCAAGAGAGAAGGACATAACTGACGTATTTGTCCACAACGTACATTAGATGCTTCGTCTTCGGGTCATTAGGTGTATATTTTTTTTTACTTGTATTTTTTATGTAATTGTATATTTTATGTACTTATATTTTTTATGTAATTGTATCTTTTATGAACTTATACTTTTTATGTAATTGTTTCATTTTATGTAATTGTACTTTTTATGTAATTGTAATTTTTATGTAATGAATTCATTTTATGTAATTGTGGACCCGTTCCTAAAGTCTTAACATTGTTGTACATCTCCAATTAAAAAAATAATAATTAGCCAATCTATTTTTTTTTAAAAAAATAAAAATAAATCAAGGACCCAGTCCACGAGTTTTCCTGTGACCGGTCAACCAGTCAGCCGACATGGTGCTGACTAGATTAGACACGACCCCATAGACGAGTTTTCCACATGGAAATCATGTACCCCGTACACGATTTCACTATCCTAATTTTGTCAATAGTTTCAACAAACACCATTTTTAAAAATATTTTCAATCCTACCATTTTTTTGTCAATATATATTAAAATAACAATATTTTTATAAAAAAAATCGTTTATTTTCAACAATTTTTGTTTAAATAAAAATGAGTTTTTTGAAGAACACTTTTTGTCTCAAGTAAATCTAAATTGGTCCAATTCAATCTTACAAGAAAATAAAAAATATATATATATGAATTTTTTTTTTAAATAACTAAAAATATTATTTATTTTTGCAAGAAAAAAAAAAAACTCATTCATTTTATTTCAAGTATCATGGCTTCAATTTTTCCATATTTGGTAATAATTAATGGACTCTGACTAAGAAAACCTTTTCTTGACTTCAAATATTAAAATCCGAATGAGAAAGTCTATATCATGATTTCCGGTGTTTATCTCATTGGTTAGGTAAATTTTCGAGCTAAGAAATTTTATTTATTTTTTTTACACATAAAGGTTTGCTTAATTTCGAAATTACCAAATTTCTATCTATTTAAATTCCCGCCATCTGAAGGAAACAAAAGATTTAAAAACATTGAGATTATAATGTTGCGTTTCCAATTCCGAATTGGAGTTCTAATTAGATTATATATATATTTTTTGAAGTGTTTAGGATTAAGAGCAACGAATACCCAATTCTATTTGGACTTTGAAAGATGGCTATATAATACAACTCTAGTTCAATTTTCGTATTTCATTGGTTTTTCGTATTTGATTTGACAGTGCAAGAATGGAATCAGATAGTGATGTCTTCAAGACTTTAGATTTGATCTCATTGTTCTCTCCTAATCGATCGATCATTGAAAACTCTAAGATTAAAAGCTGTGGGAATAGTATGACATCGAATGAAATGAGCAGGAAGAGGAGGAAAAATACTTCTGAATCTGATCATAATCCACAGATGAAGAGGCAAAAAGAAATAGTGTTTTCGAAGACGATTGAGATGTCGACGGCATTGCAAGAGCGAATTGCTGAATTGGGTGGCTTCGACATCCAAATTGTGACTCAAAAGAAATTGCAAGACACTGATATGAATAAGAACCATGGTCGATTATTGATTCCATTCGGAAAACTCATGAATGACTTTGCTACAGAAGATGAGAAAAAGATGTTAAGCAAACATAACAAAAAAAAACATAAAAACAAGAATGGAATGATGGTGTTGATAATTGATCCTCTGCTAAGAAATAGACATATTGGGTTGAAAATATGGAAGGTTGGGAACCACGATACCTATTGCTTGGTATCTGAGTGGAATTCTTTAGTCCGGCACAATTCACTTGAAAGTGGAGATTACATCCAACTTTGGAGTTTCAGATCAAATAATGATGCTTTTATAACTGACCCTCAAAATCAAGCGCATATGACCTCCAATCTTTGTTTTGCGTTGGTTAAGCTTGACATCTCCGAGGGAATCTTCAAATTTATTTGATTTAGTTAATGACATAGGATTCATATCCATTGAATTAGACCCTAGAATTTGTTAAACGTTACAATTTCTATCATCTACACATTTTTTGATAATTCATCTATCTATACTCACTAATTCTAGTGATATTAAGTTTTGTACCTAAATTTGATCAATACAAAATTTAGCACATGATAATCTTTGAAATTCCATTAGCTTTGTACTTACATTCAATAATGGATCCAGAAATTCATGTAACCGTGACACAAATATATATCATATTTAGATTAAGTATTACTAATTATAAAATTTATTTTTTATGGCCTCATTTACATAGATATATATATGAAAAAAAATCATTCCATCAAATATAGTGACAAGCTTTTCGCTCTGTGTGTGTATATATATTGACAAGTTCGTCCGTGATGTATTTTAATTAATCACAACTATTTCGAAAAAAAAAATTAGAACTCGTTTGATTTGATTCTTAGTCCTTAATTTTTTGAGATTGTGCTTGTTTTTCTTACCTTTTCTTCCTAATGAATTTTCATCTTTTACAAGAAAATATTTGGATCTCTAGTCAAATTTAAAGAAAAAAATATAAGTTTTTAAATTTTTTGTTTAAAAATTAAGACGTCGTTTGAATTTTGAAAACATCTCAAAAACGAAGTTCTCACTTGGTAACCATTTCGTTTTTTATTTTTTGGTTTTGAAAATACGCCTATTTTCCTTCTATTTTTTTTACAATAATTTATATCTTTATTAATTATAATGGTTGAATTCTCAGTCAAATTCCAAAAACAAAAACAAAAACAAGATTTTAAAAACTACTTTTTTGTTTTCAAAATTTTGCTTGATTTTTTAAATGATCAGTAAAAGTAGATAATAAATAAAAAAATTTGGAGGTGGAAGTAGTGTCTTTAGGCTTAATTTTCAAAAACAAAAAACAAAAACCTAGGCCCCGTTTGGTAACAATTTTATTTTTTTATTTATTTTTTTTCTATAGATACTATTTCCATTTTTTTTATCTACATTTCACCAATGGTTTAAGAAACTAAGCCACTAAAAAAAATAGCTTTCAAAAAGTTGTTTTTGTTTTTGTAATTTAGTTAAGAATTCAACTATTGTATCCAAGAAAAATGCAAATCATTGTAAGCTTAATTTTTCAAAAACAAAAACAAAAAACTAATGTCCCGTTTAGTAATCATTTTGTCATTTGTTTTTGTTTTTGAAAACTAAGCCTATAGACACTACTTCCACCTCCAAATTTCTTTATTTGCTATTTACTTTTCACCAATGGTTTAAAAATCAAGTCAAATTTTGGTAACTAAAAAAAGTAGCTTTCAAAAACTTGTTTTTGTTTTCCGAATTTAGCTAAGAATTCAACCATTGTACTTAAAAAAGGTGTAAATCATTGTAAAAAATATAGATAAAATAAGATTAATTTTTAAAACTAAAAATCAAAAAATCAAATGATTATTAAACGGAGTATAAATGATCATCAAATGAGTGTAAAAGATAACCAAACAAAAATGTGGGAGGTCGTGAACTTATCCGCTTAATTTTTTCAAAACCAAATAGTAATAAAATGAAGATTTATCAAATTAATGGAGTTAATATTGATTCCACCTTTTATTTAAATCATAATAATAAAAACGATTTAAAAAAAAATTGGTGGATGACCATTAATTTTGACCAAGAAGCAACTTGGCCAGGAATAAGAGAGTGGAAGAAAGGTGTATTTTGAAGAATAACTTTATGTCACATTTAAAAAAAAAAAAAAAAAAACCCATAATTTATTTATTTTTTAAAATAAAAAATTAATATTGCTTTTGTTGTGCCTATAAATAGAGAAGCAATACGAGAACTAAGATACATATAACATTATTAAGAATGGCTTCATCTGCATCATCTTCTTCATCTGCATCTTCAAGTTGGAGTTCAAAGCAAAACAAGATGTTTGAAAATGCTCTGACGGTGTACGACAAGGACTCGCGGGACCGGTGGGAAAAGCTGGCGAGTGCCATCGGCGGGAAGACGGCGGAGGAAGTGAAGACGCACTACGAGATGTTGGTGGAGGATGTTCACAATATTGAGGCCGGGAGAGTTCCTTTGCCAAATTACTCTAAACACTATTCCTACAACAACTTTCTTGATGAAGAGTAAAGGTAATCTCTTTTTCTTCTCTTTAAACCCTTTATTATTTTTATGTGATTCTCGATTTTCTTTTCGTTTAAAATTAGATTGGGATGAGAAGGATCGTAATATCCTAAGCTAAAAAATCATTACAAAGACTAACCATTATAATAATAAAATAATTTAAGCAACAACTCTTACAGTGACTTTCTGATGTGTTGTATTTTTAATAGCTCAATTTTTTTTTAAAGATCCACTTTGAATATGAACCAAATATAAAACCTAAAAAAAGTAAGTTAAGATTATCTTATTTGGAGCTATTATATATAAAATTATAGGGTGTTACAATAGATGAGAAAAATGTATTTTAATTTATTTTATAGTTATTAATCATTTATTAAAATATATGTCACTATCAATTAAAAGTAGTGACTGCCATTGAAGTATTATGTGAAGGGAATTATCCTTAGCCAAGTTTGTGAGTTGGATTGAGTTGTGACATCATAACTTTTAAACAAAATATAATTTTTCTCCAAAATTTCTCAACTCAAAATACCTTCATTAAAACAATAAATCAAATCCAACAAAAAAAAAAGTCCAACTTTAGCACCTTCGATTAAGGCACATCAATCTCAATAGGATTGAGAAATTGATGAAGAATGGACTTCTAATTGAGTTAGAAGAAAATTCTTTACCGGTGTGCGAATCTTGCCTAGAGGGTAAGATGACTAAAAGACCTTTTACTGGAAAAGGTTATCGAGCCAAAGAACCTCTTGAGTTAGTATATTCTAACCTTTGTGGCCCTATGAATGTGTGAGCCCGAGGTGGCTATGAGTATTTTATCAGTTTTACTGATGATTACTCTAGGTATGGGTATGTTTATCTTATGCAACAGAAGTCTGAATCTTTGAAACACTTCGATCGGATCGAGGTGGAGAGTTTATGGACTCGTCATTCTAGGACTATTTGATAGAACATGGAATCGTTTCCTAATTCTCAGCGTCGGGTACACTTCAGTAAAATGGTATAGCGGAGAGGAGAAATAGAACCTTGTTGGACATGGTTCGTTTGATGATGAGTTACACTTCCTTACCCGACTCGTTTTGGGATTTCACAGTGGAAACTGCAGTATACATATTCAACTGTGTTCGTTCCAAGAGTGTTGCGAGAACACCTCTGAAGTTGTGGAATGGGCATAAAGCTAGTTTATGTCACTTCCACATTTGGGGTTTCCCTGCACATGTGTTTGAGGCGAATCCCAAAAAGTTGGAATCACAGTCGAGGTAATGCCTCTTTATAGGTTACCTCAAAGGTACACGAGGGGGTTATTTTTATGATCCGTCGGAAAATAGGGTGTTTGTTTCCACGAATACTACTTTCCTAGAGGAGGATCATATTAGGGAGCATAATCTACGTAACAAAGTCATGTTGCGTGAGCTGTCCAATGAAACTACTGAAACTTCAACAAGAGTTGTTGAAGGACCTGCTTTATCAGCAAGAGTTGTTGATAATAGTTCATCTAGTAGGTCGGTTCCACCTCAAGAGTTGAGGGAACCTTAATACAGTGGGAAGGTTACGAACCCGCCCGTTCTCTATCTGGGTTTCACGGAAATCCTTGTTATGGTAATAGATGGCGACGTTGAGGATCTATTGTCTTATCAGAAGGAAATGGAGGATGTTGACTGGGATTAATGGGTCAAAGTCATGGATCTCGAGATGGAGTCCATGTATTTCAACTCAGTATGGGATCTTGTACATCAACCTGATGGGGTAAGACCTATAGGTTGTAAATGGATCTACAAGTGCAAACGAGGTGCTGATGGGAAGCTGCAAACCTTCAAGGCTCGACTTGTGGCAAAAGGTTATACCCAGGTAGAGGGAGTCGACTATGAGAAGAATTTCTCGCATGTTGCCATGTTAAAGTCAATCCGTATCCTCCTGTCCATTGCAGCTTATTATAATTATGAGATCTAGTAAATGGACGTCAAGACAGCCTTTCTGAATGGCAATCTTGAGGAGACCATTTACATCGTACAATCCAAGGGATTCATAGCCCAAGGTTTAGAGCAAAACATTTGCAAGCTGAATCGGTCCATTTATGGGCTGAAACAGGCGCCTAGATCTTGGAACATTTGGTTTGATACTGCGATCAAGTCGTATGGCTTTGACCAGAACGTTGATGAACCTTGTGTCTACAAGAAGATCATCAACGCTTCATTAGTTTTCTTAGTATTGTATGTGAAGGAACTCTTATTCAAGAGTACCTACGAGCGGAAACGGATCTTTCCAATTCATTGTGACATAATTTCCACATAGACATTTAAACATACTAATATGCATTCATAATGCTAAGTTATTGACATGATCAAAAGAGCAATAAATAAAAGATCGAGAGATCATACCAGTTGAAGACTTAGTCTTCACAGCAAATCTCTCTTTTCCTAAGACGGTAAGCTATTGCTCAGCAAAATCCAATTGTCTACCTCGAAAAGTCTTCACACGAACAGAAGAAAACGGGGATGGCACCACCACTCAGAGTTCTCAATATTCTTGGAGTGAGAATCCAAAGGGTGGACTTTGTTCGAATTTGGTAGTGGGAAGGAGGAAGGGAGATCATACACATCGATCAAGCAAGTGGGAGATAGGCTCGTCTATTGTATAGATAAAATGCTTGATCGTTTAGGTGAAGTTACGATCGTGTAGGAAAACGTAAGCGATTGTCTAAATGATCATGTACGAAAAACTAAGCGATCGTTTATATGATCGTTTAATAAATATCGAGCGCTAAATAATTGCTTAGGAAAAGGTAAACGATCATTTAGTAAATAGCACGCATGGATGTAATCGTCAATCGGTCGCTTAGCATTATCGTATAGGTAAGCGATCGTTCAAGCACTATTGTATAGGCATAAGTTTTTCTAAGCGATGACACTCTTCAACATAATGTCCACGCATACCATGCTTAACACATCGTAAGCTATTTAAACGTCTTAAAGTGATTTTTCAACTTACTCATCCGTTATGAAAATAGAAGAGACGCGTCCTATTATCCCTTTAACCGTCCAATTAATAGATAATGAATATCATTACATCATATTCATAACTTATGAATTAATATCATATATCAATCATAGTATTTTTCCTCCACTAGATATAAATCATATGTATATCCAATTTCCTCCAAATTAATGTATCTCATACATAAAGTTAATTATATCATATATAATCAACTAGTTTAATTATATCATATATAATCAAACTCCCTCTTGTCAATTTGAACATTTCAAATTGACCTAAAAATTGACTCTCAATTTGCATCCAAGCGACCAAGGGGACCTTATGAACCTATGGCTCGAAGCTCCAATGGTATGTGAATAGCTGATTAAACTCTTTAGCCACGATATCCACCATCCGTTAACTGTCAGGCATTTCACTAACGACAGTTGAACTCTTCTTACCATAGATATATTTCTATGTCCATTGGATATAACCAATCATCAGTACGATGACCCTTCACAGATGTTCGTAATTACAGCAGGCCAATTTACCATTTTGCTCCTATTGTTATATCTTACTCTTTAAGTACCACTAATCCCTCAAATGAACAATAAAACATAGTCCTACTATGTGTGAACACCTCTCGGGCTATGAGAAGGTGTGTGGTGCCATATTGTTCAAGCCTCGGGATCAGCCCTTAAGAGAGCAATCTATTTATTTACCCGTGCTTCGGGGAAGGAGTGAACTCTATCTTGTGAACCTGATTTAACAACTTCTAAATCAGACGAATCCCCAAAGTGGTAGGTTTGAGTTGGCGCTCTTTGTAAAACCCGAATTTAGTTCCTTAGATAAGTGTATTTAGCCAAAACGGGATACTATATGATATATATATATATATATATATATATATATATATATTCTTTGTATTATTATTATTAAAAGAATGTAAGGTGTTGTTTATGGGAATTTAGAAGAAAGGGAAGGAAATGCCCTTAATGGAGAAAATTAATCATTGTCTGGCTGAAGGCATTGAGATAGGGTGATGTGGCAATTCATTCCTTGATTTCAGGAAGCGGCAGAAAGATTAAAAGGGAAGAGAATCTTCAAAGGCATGGTTTTGACAATTGAGAAAAGGGAATTTAGTGAATTTAGTGCCATTTGAGAGCTGGGAGAACCTGGTTTTCGAGGTGATTCTGTTGGAGAATGATTGCAAGAGGTGAAGAACAAAGGAGGAGAATTTGCAAAGAAGGCAGAACCAAGGAGTAATCCGGACCAGTGGTGAAGTTTGGAAGTTCCAAGCCAAATCACCAGGAAGTTTGAGCTGAAATTTTAAGGTAAGAAAGCTAACCGAAATCTAAATAAGTTGGTAGAAGGAAGTTTCTTAAAAAGGGCTCAGGATTATGAGTTGTATCAGGGAATTGGTGCATAAGCAGTTCAACATGGAGGTTTATAGTGAGATTTTGTAAGAAGGATGTCGCTTTCGGGGGAATCTCGCTAGAAACTGAGGTGAGTATCGCTAAGAATTTCACAAAGAAAAGTTTGGTATCTCTCTAGAGGGTATCGTTAGTGTCGCTTGTGAGGATCTCACTAGTATCGCTTGTGAGGATCTCGCTAGTGTCGTTTGTGAGGATCTCTCCAGTGTCGCTTGTGAGGATCTCGCTAGTATCGCTTGTGAGGATCTTGCTAATGTCGTTTGTAAGGATCTCTCCAGTGTCGCTTGTGAGGATCTTGCTAGTATCGCTTGTGAGGATCTCGCTAGTGTCGTTTGTTAGGATCTCTTTAGTGTCCCTGGTGGGGGGATCTCGCTAGCATCACTTGGGGGGGGAATCTTGCTTGTGAAGCTGGCTGTGTGGATGGAAATGTTTTAATAAATAAATTGTTGAGATAAGCTAGGATTTCTAAGTAATTATAATCAAGAATGATATCTTTTCAGGCCAAGAGGAGCTGAGGAAAACGTATAAACCAGTAGGAGCTTAACAAACTGTAATTGACTAAGCAGACTCCAAGTTTTTAATATTCAAGCATGTCTGACCAAGTAAAGCACAGTGGCATTAATGATGTATTTACATTTCCTCAAGCATCCAATTGTGAGAGAATAACTTAATGCATGTCCCCCGGCTTGTATATGTGCAGTTCGGCCAAGGTATGTTGGGAAACCCTTACAAAAGCCATATTATCTTTATGATATACACTTTCTTAAGGAAGGTTACAGAAGAATGAATTCTTGTGTAAATGAGTGGCAATGGAATAGCTCTTGTGTAATACTAGGCTATGAGATTTAATTTATTGTTACAAAATATGTATTGGGTATCGAAGGACACTTGAAAAGGTACTTGGCCAATTCGATACCGAAGGATTTTTGAGAAGGTATCTGGACAATTTAATACCGAATGACTTATGAGAAGATATCATGGAAGCTCGATACTGAAGGACATGTTTGAGAAGGTATCCCAACTAATTAGGTACCAAAGGACACTTGAGAAGGTACCTAGCCAATTTGATACCGAAGGACTTTTGAGAAGGTATCTGGCCAATTTGATACCGAAGGATTATGAGAAGGTATCATAGAAGTTCGATACTGAAGGACATGTCTGAGAAGGTATCTGAGCAGAGGTATCAAAGCATTAGGATATTTAGCGTGGCCACGTGCACGTAGGCAGTTATGAGTGAGGACCATGGTGAGGGTCTCATGGCTGGTTGTAAACATTGGGAGCTAGAGCGTTCAGGCTCGTTCTCAATTAGGGAATAATAACGTTGATGATGTACAGATAATAGCTTTAAAGCTATATCTAGGGACATTTGTGGAATACACTCGTTTGTATGTGTACATGTTCATAGTATTGCTATGCTTGTATTGTTATGATTGTATAGTCACTTACTGGGTTGTTAGCTCACCAAATTTCTTTGTATTCTCTTTTCTCAGGTAGCGGTCAGTTTCCTCAAAGTTGATCTTGCTGCTGCTTGCCACCCAAGGACTCGGCTTATTAAGAGAACTTAGGTTGATAATTTGATATTGTACACATGTTTTGTTAAAAGGGACTAGGGCTTCTTAAGGAAGGATTGGGCTTTCTAGGATGTTTCATTTTTGTTTCTTGAGAAGTAATGTCATGGCTGTATGTGTATGTTTATAATGTTTCGTAAAATTTCTATGGGAGGTTGCTGTATATGTATATTATTAGTATTTGCAACAGGATGGTATTTGGATCTAAAGACATGGTGGTGGTAGCGGGCAGTAAGGCCTAGTAGCTACCATGGTCATATTCTCTTCCGAAATAAAGAGTAATTAGGGAAGGGGTGTGACAAGTTGGTATCAGAGCATAAGATTTTGGGAATGAGAGGGGAAGTTCAGGCATGTGTCTAAGTCCTGAAGTGTAAGTCCCTAACATGTGTACATTGTATTAGGTGAAATACCGAGGCAACATGGCAGACCAAGAAGGCAGACAGGTGGCAGGGATACTGAACCTACTAAGAGGGGCCCGTAGGTGTCTGAGGGAAAGTCTAGTGCTCCCCAAGCAAGGGCAGATTCTCGGTTAGAAGAAGTAGTTTTTGAAAGAATAGTGCAGAGATTAGCAGCCAGTGTGGGCTCTGCACGAGCCGACCCAGAAAAAAAATATGGTATTGAGAGGTTGAAGGTACAACTGATCCAGCCAAAGCTGAATTATGGCTGGATGTAATTAAAAAATGTTTCAATGTTATGAATTGTCTGGAGGACGGGAAAGTGGGATTAGCCGCCTTTCTGCTGCAGAAAGAAGCAGAGAAATGGTGGAAAGTGATGTTCACCAGACGAGCTAGAACAGATGTAATGTTATGGCCTGAGTTCATGAAGGCCTTTAATGAAAAGTATTACCCCAGTTCGTTCCGGGATGCGAAGAGGGATGAGTTCCTCAGATTGACACAGAAGACGATTTCGGTGGCAAAATATGAGCAGAAGTTTACATAATTATCCCAGTATGCTCTACCAATTATTGCGGAGGAAAGAGATAGATGTAGGAGATTCGAACAAGGTCTGAGGAAGGAAATCAGAACTCCATTGACGTCTACGGTTAATTGGCTAGATTTTAATCAGTTAGTAGAAACAGAAATACGAGTCGAGCGGAGTCTGGTCGATGTTGAAAAATTGTTGAGAGGCAGTGAGGCCATGGTAAGACCTAGAGACAGAGGATTCCGATTGCCAGTGGCAACACAGACAGGTGGAAGCCATTTCAGGGGAAACAGTTGGCAGGGATCCAAGAAAAGGAAAACGAGACCCTCGATCGGTGCAGTTAGTCGATCAGAGATGTCACACCAGACTTGGAAGATTAAGTGAGTCACGCTAGACTTGGGAGATGAATCAAGCCATGTCAGACTTGGTAGATGGAGCAGGCCATGCCAGACTTTGGAGATGAAGCGAGTCATGCCAGACTTTAGAGATAAAGTGAAGCCGCACCAACATTTTGGGGATGAAGCGAAGCTGCACTATGACTTTGGGGATGGAGTGAAGTCGTGCCATCAATTTGGAGATGAAGTGAAACCGTGCCATCAGTTTGGAGATGAAACGAAGCCACGCCATGAATTTGGAGATGAAGTGAAGCCGCGCCAACATTTTGGAGAGGAAACAAAAACGGACCACAACTTTTGAGGTGAAGCGAAGTCACGCCATCAGTTTGGAGATGAAGCGAAACCATGCCACGACTTTGGAGATGAAGCAAACCACACCAGACTTTGGAGATGAAGCGAAGTTGCATCATGATTTTGGAGATGAAGCGAAGTCGTGCCATCAGTTTGGAGATGAAGTGAAGCCACGCCACGACTTTGAAGATGAAGCGAACCACACCAGACTTTGGAGATGAAGCGAAGTCACTTCATGATTTTGTAGACGAAAACATTGAAGATGGAACCAAGCCATGTACATCGACCATGAACTTGAAGATGAAGCGGAGCCATGTACACTGACCTTGAACTTTAAGATGAAACGAAGCCATGCACACCGACCTTAAACTTGAAGATGGAACGGAGCCATGCATACGGACATTGAACTTGAAGATGGAAATGGAGCCATGAACACCAATCTTAAACTTGAAGATGGAAGCATAACCATGCACTCCAATCTTGAACTTGAAGATGGAAGTGGGGCCATGTACGCCGAACTTGAACTTGAAGATGGAGCAGAATTAATGGAGCCTCTGAACTTGAAGATAGAGAAGCCTCGACGAGACCTTCGCATTTGAGTTTGACAAAGCATCGTCATATCCTCTGTATTTTAGTTAGGTGAAGCATCGATGAATCCTTTGCACTTGAGCTTGAAGAATCGGCGAATCCTCTACATTTGATTTTAAAGCATCGACGAATCCTCCACACTTGAGTTTGACGAAGCATCGATGAATCTTCACATTGAGCTCGACTTCGCGACTTTAAGCATGAAGATGGCATTGCAAAGCCTCTAGACTTGAGCATGAAGATGAAGCATCGATGAAACCTCTGAACTTGAAGAGAAGGAGCATCGATGAAGCCTCTGAACTTAAAGATTGAAGAGCATGGACGAAGCTCTAAACTTGAAGATGGAGGAGCATCCAAGTTTGATTTTGAAGAGGAAGCGAAGCGCATTTCAAGTGTGTGCCTTTTATTTACTATGCTAGCTCCTTACGAGGGATGAAGATCTTCAATCCATTGTGTTGCCCCCAATAGGGATGGACATATTCAATCTTGAGTGTCATTCTTTAACGGGGATGATCAACATCAATCTTGTAGTATCATACTTAGGTGGTTGTGGTGCCCTTTCTGATGGACTAAACTTAAATTTCTTTAAGTTACCTTTGTACCCTTAAAGAAAATGATCAAATCATAACGTAGTTCAAGTTTTTTTTAACTGGACTGAACTCAAAGTTTCTTTCAAGCTATTTACATACCCTTCACAATGATAAGGATTAAGTCAAAATGTAGTTAAAAAAGAATGTTTTTTTTTTTAATGCTTGATTGAACTTAAATTTCTCTAAGTTACCAACGTACCCTTTATAATGATAGGGATCAAGTCATAATGTAGTTTGTACAAAGATTTTTTTTGGGGGGGGGGAGGGGGGCGTTCACATTTTAAGCTCATGCGGGCCAGGAGCATCATGCAGTTCAGGATCTTGCAATGAGGAGCTTCTTCATTTAAACTTTAGAAGTTCTTATTTCTTCATGGTTTTGATCATCCTCTTCATTTGTAGGATTCGTCAATATGATGAGTTTTGGCTTCACTATCAAGGAACCTTCTGTACTTATGTCAACAGAAAATTTCCTCTTCATGCGTGAAGGGACAAGACTGTGAATCTTTTCATCGTTTTTATCTTCATGTAATGACATCACTTTCAAGAATTTCATACTTCCTTTATGTTGATCGCTTGTTGTCTTGAGACGATCAAAAGTAGATGCTAAAGGTCGATCTTTCTTTGATGTGGATATACTTAGCCTTTTGAAGGCTGAAGTTCGAGTAGAAGTAGTCGTTGGGCATTGGTCTTCTTCTCCTACCATGGCCATACTCGATCTTTGAAAGACTGAAGATCGAGCACTTGAAGGCTTAATACGATCAAAGACAGAAGTTCTTTGCTTCATTTCTTCTGAGTTGTTGACTTCTTCGGCAGTTATATAATTGTTGTCGACTTCCACTATGCCGACAGTGTGACATGCAATAACTTCTGATATTTTCACTGGATAATTATTAGGAAAGCTTCTTGGGAAAAATTCTACTAAAGTTGCCAGCCGTCGGAATTGAGGGAAGTCTTTGTCTTCTTTCTTAGCAGGCTTAGGCTTCCATGTCATCTTTTTTCCTTTCTTTTTGTGAGTCTTGTTCCTTCTTCTATAGCTTCGATAGGAACGCGACTCTTTTTGGGTGGAGTTTGGCTGTCTTCTTTTTCGACAAGTCACAACTATCCATCATTCGTTGTCTTCTTCAACGTGCTCATCTTTCTTTTTGGAATTTATTGTTTGAACCTCTACCTAGAGCCGAACAACTATAGGCTTGAGGGCTCCAAACTGGATCAGACTTTGTCTTTGAGCATGAGACACAGACAGTGTTGGAACACTTGAAGTCGTCACTACTGTAGCATGATTTGTCTGAGCTATTTCATCCAAATCTAACTCAATCTTCTTTTCACGAGCCAACTTCAGAATTCATTCCTTTAGCACAAATCACCTTTCAACTGGGTGACTAACGACCTGACGATACTTGTAGTAGTTAGGATCATCTACTTTTCCTATTTGTTTCGGCTACTTGCATTTTGACAGCTGAATAAGTTGTTTCTTTAGTAGTTGCTCCAACATATCTGCCACATCAGAGTCAGGGAATGGATAAACCTTATTCTGTCTTTTTTTAAGGGTTGCACGACACTTCTCACGCTCATTGTGCCTTCTTTCAAATTTTGTTTCCTTTCCTTTGGAGGAAAATTTCAGCGGGGTCACATGAGCAACCATAGATTCTTTTGTGGCACTATCCACGATCTTTTCAGTACCCTTGGCTTCATTCTTGTATTTTCTCCCTTCAAGGACTAGAAAATCTTTAGTTTTCCTATTGGCGATGGTCAGCTTCATATCATGAGCACCTGTTGCCAACTCCTCAAACGTATGATCCCTTGTAGGATGTAGAGAAGCTCCCAGTGCATGCCTTGAGTGCACATCTACACTACAGATAATTTGGTGAGTCTATCTTTGCAATCCAGACTCAAAGCTCTCCATCGGTTGATATAATCGATGACTGTCTCTCCCTTCCACTGTTTAGTGTTCATCAGCTCCATCATGCTATCAGTGCACCTTGTACTATAGAAGCAGTTCAGAAACTCCCTTTCTAGCTGTTCCCAACTATCAATCACTTATGGCTCTAAATCAGTATACTAATCGAAAGCATTTCCTTTCAAGGTATAGACGAACTGCTTGACTAGTTGGTCTCTTTTGGGTTTGTTTATCTTCTTGGACGATCGGCCTTTGGGTTTAATGATCTTCTTGGACGATCAGCCTTTGGGCTTGTTAATCTTCTTAGATAATCGCCCATTGGGCTTGATGATCTTCTTGGAGGATTGGCCTTTGGGCTTGATGATCTTCTTGGACGATTAGCCTTTGGGCTTGTTGATCTTCTTGAATGATCGGTCTTTGTCCTGTTGATCTTCTTGGATGATTGGCCTTTGGGCTTGGTCATCTTCTTGGACGATCGACTCTTGGGCTTGTTGATCTTCTTGGACAATCGGCCTTTGGGCTTGTTGATCTTCTTAGATGATTGGTCTTTGAGCTTGATGATCTTCTTGGATGATCGGCCTTTGGGTTGTTGATCTTCTTAAACTATTGACCTTTGGGCTTGTTAATCTTCTTGGAGGATCGACCTTTGGGCTTAATCATCTTCTTGGACGATCAGTTTTTGGGCTTATTGATCTTCTTAGATTATCGGCCTTTGGGCTTGATGATCTTCTTGGACGATCAGCCTTTGGGCTTGTTGATTTTCTTGAATGATCTTCCTTTGGGCTTGTTAATCTTCTTGGATGATCGACCTTCGAGCTTATTGATCTTCTTGGGGGATTAGTTTCGTACGAGGCTTTCGGAGAAACTTGTTTCGTGGAGTTGAACCTAAGTTGGTGTTGATGTTGATGTTAATTTGATGCGATGTGGTTCGATCTCTAGTGCTTGATCCTCTGATTCTCCCTCGATTGAATGCATATATTTGATGTATAGAAGCGAGAGTGTGGATGTTTTTGAGCTTCGAGTCTTGAAAGAATACTTGTATCTTCAAAGGACTTCAGTCTTTAAGCATGTTCGGAATGCTTGTATCTTAAAAGGACTTCAGTTTTCAAGCGTGTTCAGAATGCTTATATCTTCAAAGGACTTCAGCCTTCAGAATGTTTGTATCTTCAAAGGACTTCGGTCTAGAATACTTGTATCTTCAAAGGACTTCATTCTTCAAGCGTGGTAAGCTTCAGGAGTCAAAAAGTCTTCTGATTGTAGAGAATTCCCTCTAAGCTCTCTGGACTTCAGAATTGCTGATTGTCACTTTCAGGAGTCAAAAAGTATTTTGATTGTAGAGAATTTTATCTAAGCTCTCTGGAATGCAGAATTGCTAACATCTACAAATGAAGAGAGCTCCTCTATTTATAGTGTTCTCGGGTGAGCTTCCTGGGATTAGGCTTGGTTGATCCATTGGCCTGGCCTTTGGGCCCAATTAGTTGGACTTGGGCTTGGTTGATCCATGAGCCTGGCCTTCGGGCACAATTAGTTGGACTTGGGCTTGGTTGGTCCATAGGTCTAGCCTTTAGGCCTAATTAATCGAATTTAGTCATGATTTGACATTTGAGTCAAATTCAACCTATTTTTGGGCTTAGCAAAACTTTGATCCAAATAATAATATCAAATTGGGCCAAACTAATCTTATATGATTCAACGGTCATGATAAAACCACGTGGTGTCATCGAAATTTGTCTTCAACTTTAATTCAGGACATATGTCAAGTCCTAATTGCGCCCAAATTTAATGATTTGGAATTTCTTCATTAATTTAGTAAATGACACGGCAACTTGTCATTGGTCCAAAATTCCCCATTCAACAGTGATCATACACAAAGTTATTCTATTCATTAAAATAAGTCTAAGCTTTAGTTTAATGAATTTGATAATTTAGTATAGAAATGGACCATGTGACCAGTTCCGATGCAAATCATAATAATAATAATAATAATAATAATTTTTGTTTCTAAATTTTCTTATATATAAATCATTTGTAACTTTCAAGAGACATGGCCAAAAAAAATGAGAATATATTTGGAATCACTATATAAAATATAACATTTTTAATATATATCTTTTTGATATGGGATCAAGCCAACTTGAGGGACTCTATTGTTGGCAAATGATTGTTTTGAATATTGTATGACGCTAGAGGAAATGATGATAACCACAATTCTAAAATTTTGTGTTGATTCATAGATTATATTTTAAAATGATATCGAAATTATATGAAAAATTTTGAATTGATGTTCATAATATGACTTTTTCTTTTCAAAAAAGATAATGGTAGAAATATTGATAATACATAGAAAAATAGAAAAAAATTGTAAAAACCACCTCTAAAGTATGATAGTAGTTGCAATTATACCCTCAAACTTTAAGTTTAGAAAATGGAGCTCTCAAACTTAAATACCTACTAAAATAGATTTTCAAACTTACAAAAGATGTAGAAATTTGACGTTAAATGATAAAAGTTGAACCCTCAAACTTATACAATTGTTTCACCTACTACAATTATGTAAGTTTGAAGACTCAATTTTTATAATTTAGTTTGAGGGTATAATTACAACCACCACCCTATTTACAAGATGATTTTTACTATTTATCCGATATAATAAATGATAAAAGATATGGGTAGGAAATTGCCAAAAATAGAGGTCAAAAGTTTCGATAAATAGCTTTAATCACTTATTTTTATATTATTTCATTTTAGTGTTTCTTTTCTTTCCTGGTCATTGTCCAGTATATAACTTTCTTCTGTCTATTGCCACATTTTTTTATTTGATTTTATAGAAATTACATCAACATATGATTTAAAACTATAATTTTTGACATATTGCAATCAACATTTAGGAGGTGTTTGGGGCAAGAATTATCTTAAGACTATAATAACCACTTCTTACTACAATAAATACTATTTTAAAACCCCCAATTAGGTATAATCAATACTATTTCAAAACTCTCATTGGCTACATTATTTACTATTTGATACAATTTTTACTATTTTACATTTATAATTTTTTTTATTCTTTACTACAGTATTTATTATTTCCTTCTCAAACTATAATAGTTTACGTCTCAAATACATATTATTATAGCTCAAACTAAAATAATCTATACCACAAACACAAACTATTATAACCCACCTATAATAATCCAGAATTTTAGTGACGAACTTTTCGCCCCAAACATCCCCTTATATGACTTTGTAAAATTCTCTAAAAAAAAGTTAAAAATAAATAGTCAAGGATAAGCTTGTTCTATCCACAATAAGATCATAGGTTAGTTTCTCTCACTCCACATATTATCAAATAAAATCAAATATTAAGGTTCCGTTTGGTAACCATTTTGTTTATTTGTTTTTGTTTTTGAAAATTAAGCTTATGGACACTACTTCTATTTCAAATTTCTTCATTTGTTATCTACTTTTCACTAACGGTTCAAAAAATCAAGTCAAATTTTGAGAACTAAACAAATTAGTTTTCAAAAAGTTGTTTTTGTTTTTGAAATTTGGCTAAGAATTCAACCATTGTACTTAAGAAAGATGTAAATCATTGTAAGGGATGTGAATAAAATAGACTTAATTTTCAAAAACAAAAATAAAGACCAAATAGTTACCAAATAGAATCTAAGTAATTTAAAATCCACTCTTAACATAGTTGAGTGATATCTAGACGTTTATCTCTTTATGCATTGCATTTTTAGTTATGCAAATCTAGAGGAAAAAAAAAGTTTAAAATCTTAATTATGTTGGAAAATTGAGGAGTACAATGGGAACACAGATGATAATAAAATATAATATTCAATAAATATAATATGATAATAAAATAAACAAACATAATGTATAAATAAATAAAATAAAATAAAATAATAAAATGAGAAATGAGAAAATTCTTAAATTTCTCCATTTTCTCCAATTTGTATGGAATTTGCCCAATGTGCATGTCATTTTAAGATCCACCAAATGCCACTATTTATAGGCAAAGTGGCAACTAGGATGTGGACTTACATGGACAACAAACATGAAAAATTACAAGGCACATGGACAACATAGAGGGTGACACATGGTGTTTGGGACACTAAGCAATAGGCATCTATTTATTATTATTATATTTACAATACTCTATATTGGATGCTCATATATATATGAAATATGCCTCGTTAAAACCTTACTAGGAAAAACCCAATGGGAAAAAACGCTAGTGAAGAAAAAAATAGTACTTATTTCATATAATATATACTTATAAAATAATACAATATATTTACTCCCCTCATGAAAACACCACTTAAGATCTCTGAGTCGCTGCATTCTAATGTTGTGCACCAATTTTTCAAAAGTTACGGTTGGTAATGCCTTTGTAAATAACTCTGCGAGATTATCCTTCAAACAAATTTGTTATACAGTGATGTCGCCATTTTCTTCAAGATCATGAGTGTAGAAAAGCTCCGTTGAAATATGATTTGTTCTATCTCCTTTAATATATCCTCGTTGGATTTGGGCTATCCAAGCTTGGTTGTCTTTGTATAATATTATTGGAATATTTTTATTAGAAGACAAGCCACAAGTTTCACAAGTTTCACAAATGTGTTGAGTCATTCACCTTAGCCATACACATTCTCAACTAGCCTCGTGAATTACAAGATTTCAACATCATTTAAGGAAGTGACTGTTATAGTTTGTTTCATCGATCGCCATAATATAGCAGTTCCTCCACATGTGAACAGATAACCTGTTTGAGATCTAGCTTTGTGTGGATCAGATAAATATCCAAAATATGCATAACCAACTAGATCAAAATTTGATTTATTTGAATAAAAAAAACTCATATCGATTGTTCCTCGAAGATAACGGAGTATACGCTTAATTCCGTTCCGATGTCTTTTTGTAGAAGAAGAACTATATCTAGCTAATAAATTTACTGAAAATGTAATATCTAGTGTTGTATTATTAGCAAGATACATAAGTGCACCAATTGCACAAGGATATGATACTTCAGGACCAAGAAGTTCTTCATTATCTTCTCAATGTCCAAATATATCTTTCTTTATATCCAATGAACGGATTTCCATTGGAATATTTAATGGATGTGTCTTGTCCATATAAAATCTTTTCAAAACTTTTCCTGTATAAGACTATAAGTTGACCGATGAATAAATATTTCATCTGCTAATTGCTCAATTTGCAAACCAAGTTAAAATTTTGTATTTTCGAGATCTTCATGTAAATTTTTTTTCTTAAAATATTCTATTGCTTTTGAAAGCACTTCATAATTTCTAATTATATTCAAGTCATCAACATATACAGTTATAATAGCAAATTCTGATTGTGATTTCTTTATAAAAATACACAGACATATTAGATTATCTTGATATCCTTCTTTCAATAAATATCCAATCAAGCGATTATACCACATCCGTCTTGATTGTTTCAATCCATATAGTAATCTCTGTAACTTTATTGAATACCGTTTCTGGGAATTTGATGTATATGTTTCAAGTACCTCATATCCTTCTATAATTCTCATATATATATCATTATTAAGAGATTCATATAAATATGTTGTGACTACATCCATAGATGCATATCCAGACTTTTATACATAGTCAAACCAATTAAATTTCTTAGTATAATTGCATCTACCACTGGAGAATATGTATCATCATAATTAATACTAGGTCTTTGTGAAAGATCTATGGAGATATAGTTGGCACAATAAGTCGCATTGTTTATGTCCTGTGCATCCAAACCTTCGCCTCAATTTCTTCAATTTCTTTTTGGATCTTTTCTCTTTTTGTTTCTTTTAAGGTTCTTTATGTTGGAGATCACATCTATGGAGATATATTACGGAGCAAAAAGGCTCTTGGTATGCCAGCCGCATTTTCTCCCACGTTTCTTACTTGTGAGTGTTCTGTTATGAGCACTTATCGTATATTGCTTGTTGATTTGGCAGGATGGAGGACTATGCTTGTCGTTCCAGAGCTTGAAAGGGAGGTCGAGCTCTTATGGGAGTTGAGGAAGACCCGCAAACTATGCAAAACTATAATTTATAAGAAAAGAAAGAAACATGGAATACAAAGAGATCCACTCGTGAATCCATTGTTTTTGTCTTCAATGGATGCCATTGAAGACAAAATCCATCATTTGAAGTGGTCTCTCAAGTCCTTTTCTTGACTTCTTCCTCATTTTTTCCTATTCTCATTGTCTCTCTGTCTTCGTCCTAACGCACCTTGCCCTCAAAAAGTTAAAAACGGAGATGCCGGTTTCACTGAGTTTGAAGTTTATTAACTTTTTATATAGGTTTGAATATGTTGAGGCAGATGAGAAGGACAGACTATCTTCAGGACTACATCAGTTAGAGGTGATACTCAATAATCATAATTCAACTGCAACACTAATAGTGCAGGCCCTCATATAAATGAGCCTTTACTGGTTTCGTTTTACAGGGTGGCCGTGAACGAGTGCCTTCCTTTCTTACAACTTTAGCTTCAAGCACTTTCTATTGTTCAATTTCCTTTCTTTCAGAAAAATATGCATTTTGTAGTTATTCTTACAAGTTTTGTAATTTCAGTTTGCCTTCCTTACATTGAGAGAAAAAAACAGTCTATTTGGTGATTTTTTCTTAAATTTTTGTTTCTAAAATTGTATAACAAATTCTAGAAATAAAAATGAATGGGTTTTCTAGGTTCTTGAAAAGCATAAATTATGGATGATATTGTTTTTCATACTTATCAAATGAATAATTAGGGTAAAATAATTAAACCCTCCCGAATTTAAAAAATAATTACTCAATAATTCCTATTTTGTCTTCACCATATTTAAACGTACACATCTCTCGAAAAAAGAATATCACACATTTTTGACTTGTCGAATCATTTCACATAATAACTAAAGTTCATATAGACACCTCCATTCACATATTCATTACAAATTTCATAGGCACATCCCCTTGGCATCATAACTATAAATTTAGGGTACAAAAATAATATGATTTCAAAGAAAATCCTGAACTAAATTCTGTATTGAACAAATTACATTTATATAGAACTGAACATAATTAAAATTAGTGTGCATACACAAAATTATTCAATTCATTAAAATAAGTCTAGGCTTTAGTTTAATGAATTTGATAATTTAGTGTAGAAATAGTAGGACCCTTTTGGAAGAGCTATTGGGTATGTCACACAGGTTTTCTTATATATAAATCATTTGCAATTTTTAAGAGACATGGCCAAAAAATGAGAATATATTTGGAATCACTTTATAAAATATAACACTTCTAATATATATCTTCTTGACATGGAATCAAGCCAACTTGAGGGACTCTATTATTGGCAAATGATTGTTTTGAATATTCGATGACACTAGAGGAAACGGTGATAACCACAATTCTCAAATTTCGTGTTGATTCATAAATTATATTTTAAAATGATATCGAAATTGTATTGAAAAAATTGGATTGAAAAAATTGGATTGATGTTCATAATATGACTTTTTTTTTTCCAAAAAAGATAATGGCAGAAATATTGATAATACATAGAAAAATAGGAAAAAAAATTTGTAAAAACCACCTCTAAAGTATGATAATAGTTGCAATTATACCTTCAAACTCTCGGTTCAAAAAATGGAACTCTCAAACTTAAATACGTACTAAAATTAGATTTTCAAATTTACAAAAGTTGTAGAAATTTGACGTTAAATGATGAAAATTGAACCCTCAAGCTTATACAATTGTTACAATTTCTACAATTATGTAAATTTGAAGACTCAATTTTTATAATTTAAAGTTTGAGGGTATAATTACAACTACCATAAAATGATTTTTATCATTTACACATATAATTAATGATAAAAGATACAGGTAGGAAATTTCCAAAAATAGAGTCCAAATGTTTTGATAAATAGCTTTAATTACTTATTTTTACATTATTTCATTTTAGCGTTGCTTTTCCTTCCTGATCATTTTCCAACATATAACTTTCTTCTGTCTATAGCCACATTTTTAATTTGATTTTATAAAATTTTGATCAACATATGATTTAAAATTATAATTTTTGACATATTGTACTCAATATTTAGAGGTCATTTGCGGCAAGAACTATCTTAACACTTCTTACTACAGTAAATACTATTTCAAAATCCCCAATTAGCTACAGTCAACAATTTTTCAAAACTCTCATTTGTTATCGTATTTACTAATTGCTACAATTTTTTATTATTTTACATTCATCATTTTTTTATTCTTTGATACAATGTTTACTATTTTTTTTTCTCAAACTAAAATAGTTTACATCTCAAACACATATTATTATAACTCAAACTAAAATAATCTGTACCCCAAACACAAACTATTATAACTCATCCATAATAATCCAGAACTTTAATAACCAATTTTTTGCCCCAAACATCCCCTTATATGACTTTGTAAAATTCTCTAAAAGAAAAAAGTTAAAAATAAATAGTCAAGGATAAGCTTGTTCTATCAACTATAAGATCATAGGTTAGTTTCTTTCACCCTACATATTATCAAATAAAATCAAATATTAAGGCTCCGTCGGATAACAATTTTGTTTTTTTTTTTTATTTTTAAAATTAAGCTTATGGACACTACTTCTACTTCCAAATTTTTTCATTTGTTATCTACTTTTCACCGATGGTTCAAAAAATCAAGCCAAATTTTGATAACTAAAAAAAGTAGCTTTTAAAAAATTATTTTTGTTTTTGAAATTTGGCTACAAATCCAACCATTGTAGTTAAGAAAGATGCAAATCATTGTAAGGAACGTGGATGAAATAGGCTTAATTTTTAAGAACAAAAACAAAAATCAAATGATTACCAAATAGAATCTAAGTAATTTAAAATCCACCCTTAGCGTAGCTGAGTGATATCTAGACGTTTATATCTTTACGCGTTGCATTTTCAGTCATGCAAATTTAGAGGAAAAAGACTTTAAAATCTTAATTATGTCGCGAATGTGAGGAGTACAATGGAAGCACGGATGTTAATAAAATATAATATAATAATAAAATAAATAAAACATAATATATAAATAAAATAAGAAAATGAGAAATGAGAAAATTCTTAAATTTCTCCATTTTCTCCAATTTGTATGGAATTTGCCCAACGTGCGTGTCATTTTAAGATCCACCAAATGCCGCTATTTATAGGCAAAGTGACAAGTAGGATGTAGACTTACGTAGACACCAAGCATGAATAATTACAAGGCACATGGACAACATGAAGAGTGACATATGGTTTTTGGGACACTAAGCAATGTGCATCTATTTATTATTATAATATTCATAATACTACCCCTTAGATGCTCATATATATATGAAATATGACTTGTTAAAACCTTACTAGGAAAAACTCAATGAGAAAAAATCCTAGTGAAGGAAAAAAAATACATATTTCATATAATATATACTCCTAAAAGAATACAATATATTTACTCCCCTCATGAAAACATCACTTAAGATCTCTGAGTCACCGCATTCCAATGATGTGCACTAATTTTTCAAAAGTTACTGTTGGTAATGCCTTTGTAAATGAGTTTGCCATATTATCCTTCGAACAAATTTGTTGTACAGTGATGTCGCCATTTTCTTAAAGATCATGAGTGTAGAAAGCTTCGGTGAAATATGTTTTGTTTTATCTCCTTTAATATATCCTCCTTTGATTTGGGCTATGCAAGCCCGGTTGTCTTTGTATAATATTGTTGGAAGATTTTTGTTAGAAGACAAGCCACACGTGTTACGAATGTGCTGAGTCATTGACCCTAGCCATACACATTCTCGACTAGCCTCGTGAATTACAAGAATTTCAACATGATTTGAGGAAGTAATTGTTATAGTCTGTTTCATCGATCGTCATGATATAGCGATTCCTCCACATGTGAACAGATAACCTGTTTGAGATCTAGCTTTATGTGGAACAGATAAATATCCAGAATCTGCATAGCCAACTGTATCAAAATTTGATTTATTTGAATAAAACAAACCCATATCGATTGTTCCTCGGAGATAACGGGGTATATGCTTAATTCCTTTACAATATCTTTTGTAGTAGAAGAATTATATCTACCTAATAAATTTACTGAAAATGCAATATCTGGTCTTGTATTATTAGCAAGATATATAAGTGCACCAATTGAACTAAGATATGGTACTTCAAGACCAAGAAGTTCTTCATTATCTTCTCGAGGTTGAAATATATCTTTCTTTATATCCAATGAACGGATTTCCATTGGAATATTTAATGGATATGCTGTGTCCAAATAAAATCTTTTTAAAATTTTTCTTGTATAAGACTATAAGTTGACTAATGAATATATATTTCATCTGCTAAATGCTCAACTTGCAAACCAAGGCAAAATTTTCTTTTTCCGAGATTTTTCATCTCAAATTTTTTTCTTAAGATATTCTATTGTTTTTGAAAGCTTATTAGGAGTTCCAATTATATACAAGTCATCAACATATATAGTTATAATATTAAATTCTAATTGTGATTTTTTTTTATAAACACAGACATATTGGATTATTTTGATATCCTTCTTTCAATAAATATCCACTCAGGCGATTGTACCAAATCCGTCCTGATTATTTCAATCTATATAGTGATCTCTGTAACTTTATTGAATACCATTCCCGGGAATTTGATGTATATGTTTCAGGTACCTTAAATCCTTCTGGGATTCTCATATAAATATCATTATCAAGATATCCGTAAAATATATTGTGACTATATCCATAAGATGTATATCTAGACTTTTGTACACAGTCAAGCCAACTAAATATCTTAGTGTAATTGTTTCCACTGTTGGGATTGATGTCCTAATTCTCCCAGAGTCTCGTTGTTTTGTAAAGATACACATTGTTCAATGAATAAAATAAGTGTTATTTAATTCTGGCATTTACTCATATCTAAAAAATAAAGCTCCTTGGTTATCCTATGTGAACTTAAGAATGTATATGTGATATACAAGTGGATCATGCCTTAAGTGATAACCTAAATAGGTTTGTAGTATAAGGATTAAGGTGGGATACCTGATCCTAGTGACAATACGGATACGGCTTGCTTTGTAAAGGTTTGCAACTATTGTAAACTACTACAGATGGTAGATCCTAACCATTCATGTGGAGACGTGGAGCGGGGGTGTCCTATACAAAGAGTTTTTATAAGACCTGGACCATGAGATGACTAGACTCTGTATATAACGTCGTTGATACTAGAGACTTGCATCTCACCTAAATGACCATAAGTGACACGACCTCAATCCTGAGTGTTTTGAGAACTCCTGCCTTTGAGGGCGGTCCTTTGATTAATATGGGTGAGAGTGGCCAGATTGCCAATTCAACATACCTACCTTTTTGGGGACTTGTCTGATCTGGGAGCTGGGAACTCAATCCACAAGATGGAATTCACTTCTTTCCCAGTAGGGATAAGTAGATAGATTGATCCCTTAAGGGCTTATTTCGGGGCTTAAACTTAGTAGCCACAGCTTCTCTTTGGAAGAGAAGACTCAGTCATAGTAGGACTATGACTTATGTTCATTAGAGATATTAGTGGTACTTAAAGAGACAGATGTAACTACGGGGGCATAACGGTTATTGGCTCAGATGTACTTATGAGTGATCTGTGAAGGGTTGTCGCACTACTCATTGGTTAAGATTGACACATAATATATCTATGGTAAAGAGTTCAGTTGTCGGTCTTTAGTGGAGTACCTAGCAGTTAACGGATGGTGGATCCCGTGACTAAAGAGTTTAGTCAGTTATTCACGTACCGTTGGAGCTTCGAGCTACAGGTCCATGTGGTCCCCTTGGTAGCTCAATGGATTCAGTTGAGGATCAGTTCTTGGTATTGATTTGAAATGTTCAAATTGACAAGAGGTATTTTGATTATATATGATATAATCGGTATGATGTATGAGATACATCTAGTGGAGGATTGATGTAAATGAGATTTACATTAAGTACTATGGAATAGAAAAAGAACTATGGTTTATATGTTTCATGAGATGAAATATTAAAACTATAGGTTATAAATATATTATGATAAGTTGGTTATCATTTATGTTTATAATAATATTAATTATTGGATAATTAATTATTTTTCTTTTAAATAACCAAAGTAGTAGGTGGTTATTGAATCATGGTAACCGTGAGTTTAAAAGGACAATGGTTGTCCTATTTTCAAAAGAAGTTTTAAAAATGCTAAAAAGTTTTGAGTTTTCTCTCTCACGCAAAAGAAACTCATGAAGTTGTCAAGTAAATTCAGATTTACTAGACGATGGTTGGGCGAGCTAAATGATCGTGCAGAGTAGAGCTAAACGATCGTGAAGTATTTACTAAACGATTGCATAGTTTTGCTAGACGATCGCTGGCCTAAGGTAATCGATCGTGTAGAGTCTGTAAGCGACAGACTGAGCTAAACGATGAGCAAAACGACTGCATAGCTTTTTCTAGACGATCGCTTAGCTTTATCTAAACGAGGGCATTGACTTATACGATAGGTCTCCACCATCTCCCACTTGCCCAGTCGTGTATGCGATCGGTGTTTCCTCCGTTCGTCTACCTCATACCAAATCTGAATAGAGCCCACCCTATGGATTCTCACATCGAAAATACCAAGGTAGCCTTGTTGGTGGTGTCAGACTCAACTCGACACCGTCGAGGTTTTCTGGAGGCCGTTCATGGTGCTGTGGAGGTCGTTCGTGTTACAGAGGAGATCGTTGAGGACGATGCGAAGAGTTTGTGCTGTGTTGCGGTCGTGTAGATCGAGCGTTCGAGGTTGCTATTGTTTGAGCGGTCGTGCGCATCCGAGCGTAGAGACACTTTTACCTATGTGCGTAGAGTTTTTCTCATTGTTCATGTATTGTTCATGCTGTAATTTCTGCATTTGAATTGTATAACCGTTTGTTGGAAGTTGACTGTAAATGCATTGTTCATTCATGATTATAATTTGGAATAATCTTGTTCCGCTGCTCATGGAAATCTCGCTTCCGATTTCCTTCATCTACCAGCAGTGAATTGTCTCCTCATAATCAATACCAGGTCTTTGTGAAAAACCTTATACAACTAGCCTTGCTTTATATCTTGTGACCTCATTATTTTCATTTCTTTTCCTTACAAATACCTATTTGTATCCCATGGATTTAACACCTTCTGATATTCAGACTACTGGTCCAAAAACCTGACGTTTTGAAAGTGAATTTAATTCTGCCCTTGATTGCTCTTTCCATTGAAGCCAATATTTTCCATGTTGACATTCTTTAATAGATTTTGGTTCAGGATTCTCATTTTCAGATATAATATCAAGAGCAATATGATACGCAAAAATGTTGTCAATAATTACATTAGTACGATTCCATCTTTTTCCTGATATGTCATAGTTTATTGAAATCTCATTATTATCTTTAAGTATTTCACCTTCATCACTAGTCATGTCGAGGGTTTCTTCATAGGTATTTACATCCTCAACAAAGTCTTTTTCATTATTAATTATTTTTCGTTTTCGAGGATTTTTATCTTTGGAACCCGTTAGTCTACCACACTTCTGTCGTGTTCCAAACTCATTAGTAACAACTTGTTGTGTTGAGATATCAATTTTTTATGGAACATTTGCAGCTGGTATATATGACTTAGTTACTTTCTGTTCATCTATAAATGCATCTGGTAATTGATTTTCTATATTTTGCAATGAATTATTTTTTGAACTTCAAGTTCATAATGATCTGTATAGGGATCTAAATGAGACAATAACGATACATTCCATGCAATTTATTTTTCTAATTTCTTAATTCCTCCCTCTAATGTTGAAAAATTTGTCTCATTAAAATGACAATCAGCCAAACGTGCAGTAAATACATCAATCATCAAGGGTTCAAGATATTTAATAATTGATGGAGTATCATATCCAATTTAATAATTGATGGAGAATCATATCCAACATATATTCCTAACCTCCTTTGATGACCCATCTTAGTGTGTTGTGGTGGAGCAATTGGAACATATATTGCACATCTAAAAATTATCTTATGGGAAATATTTGGCTCATGATCATAAGCTAATTGTAGTGGCAAATTGTAAATATGTCTAGATTCATAAGTTAATTGTAATGGAAAATTATGTCCTGGATGACCTAATCGGTCATGTCAAATTGTAAATATGTCTAGATTTATGAACTTCAGGTTCATTGTTGCATGTGTTTCAATTACTCGTATATGAATATAATATAATCCAGAAGATAAAACAAACAACTCCTCCAATATACGTTTTTTATTTGAGACAGTGGATATGATATATAGATATTTCACATTAGTCTTACTACCAATCTCAATATGATAACCACTGCAACGTATATTTTTAAAACTTAAAAGATTTCTTTTTGATTGACTAAAGAACAATGCATTGTCAATCGTAAATTTTGTTCCTCTAGGCAAAATAATATTTGCTTTTCCAAAACCTTCGATCAGGTTTGCAGAACCTGATATCATATTGACTTTTGCTTTTAGTATTGTCAATTTGGATAATTATTTTTTACTTATAAGTATTGATGTGTAGTTGCACTGTCTGTCAGACATAGATTTTCTTTGCTCATTTTTTAAATACCCAACATATGAAAATTATCTATGTTTCTCCACTAAAGGAAAATAATTACAATAAAAAAAACATCACTTAAAATATACAAAAGTTACTAAAAAAACATGAAGATAGATTTAAAAAAATAATAATAATAATATTAAGTCTAGATATTCTCAAAGTACAAAAAAAAAAAAAAAAAAAAAAAAAAAAAAAAAAAAAAAAAAAAAAAAAAAAAAACATCTGTTGTTCCATCAACTGTGTCAATCTTCTATTTAGGAGATTCAAAGAAGTCTACCACATCCAAATATTTCATGTGGGATGGGTCAAATATTTCATTATTCTGGTATGCAAAGTTTGCTTCCACATTTTTCTCTTTTTCCATCAGGGAGGCTTGATAGAGGTCAACTAAGCGTTTTGATGTACGTCAAGTATGTGACCAATGCCCAGTCATTCCACATCGGAAGCATTTATTTTTAACACTCTTTGAACTTTTATTTTGTGGAGCTTTTTCTTTGTGATAATCATTTTGCATGGTTCTTTTGAAATTTGAATAATTAGAGCGACCACCATGAAAATAATAATAAGTTCTTCCTCTACCACGGTCATGACCTCGACCACGATAATGACCACGACCTCAACTACAATTATTAACATTCACAACATTCACTTCAGGGAATGGTGTTGTTCTGGTTGGTCGAGATTCATGATTTTTCATCAATAACTCATTATTTTGTTCAACTACGAGAAGACATGAAATCAATTCGTAACACTGTTTAAAACCTTTCTCTCGATATTGCTACTGTAGGAGCATATTCAAGACATAAAATATAGAAAATGTCTTCTTTAACATATCAGAATCAGTAATTTTCTCTCCACATAATAACAATTTCGAATTGATTTTAAATAATGCGGAGTTGTAATCACTTACTGATTTAAAATCTTGTAGCCTCAAGTGTATCTACTCATATTGAGAAGAATAACTATTTTTTGATGGTCATACCTCTCTTTCAAATTTTTTTGCAAGGTACGGGGATAGTTTATTGTAAGATACTCCATTTTCAATCCCTCGTGGATATGATAACGAAGGAAAATAATAGTTTTTGCTTTGTTCTGACTAGATGTTGTATTTTCTTCTTTAATAGTCTTCTCAAGATTCATAGCATATAGAAATATATGAGCATCTATTTATTAATATAATATTCATAATATAACTATCCTTTTTCGTTATTTTTATTAATCGAAGGTGATGAAGTAAAGGACACATTCTTTCCTCCCTTTGCCTTTCTAAAAAATTCTAAAACATCATTAAATTCGAATCTACTTTCTTTCATGATATCCCTTATAGTAATATATGTTAATTTATAACTGACCCTCAAAATCAAAAAATGATGCTTTTATAACTGACCCTCAAAATCAAGCGCATGTGACCTCCAATCTTTGTTTTGCGTTGGTTAAGCTTGTCATCTCCGAGGGAATCTTCAAATTTATTTGATTTAGCTAATGCCATAGGATTCATATCCATTGAATTAGACCCTAGAATTTGTTAAACATTACAATTTCTATCATCTACACATTTTTTGATAATTCATCTATCTATACTCACTAATTCTAGTGATATTAAGTTTTGTACCTAAATTTGATCAATACAAAATTTAGTACCTGATAATCTTTGAAATTCCATTAGTTTTGTATCCTACATTCAATATTGGATCAAGAAATTCATGTGACAGTGGCTCAAATATATATGATATTTAGATTAAGTATTACTAATTACAAAATTTATTTTTTATGGCCTCATTTACATAGATATATATATGAAAAAAAAATCATTCCATCAAATATAGTAACAAGCTTTTCGCTCTGTGTGTATATATATTGACAAGTTCGTCCGTGATGTATTTTAATTAATCACAACTATTTCGAAAAAAAAAAATTAGAACTCGTTTGATTTGATTCTTAGTCCTTAATTTTTTGAGATTGTGTTTGTTTTTCTTACCGTTTTTTCCTAATGAATTTTCATCTTTTACAAGAAAATATTTGAATCTCTAGTCAAATTTAAAGAAAAAATATAAGTTTTTAAATTTTTTGTTTAAAAATTAATACGTGGTTTGAATTTTGAAAACATCTCAAAAACGAAGTTCTCACTTGGTAACCATTTCGTTTTTTATTTTTTGGTTTTGAAAATTAAGCCTATTTTCCTTCTATTTTTTTACAATAATTTGCATCTTTCTTAATTATAATGGTTGAATTCTTAGTCAAATTCCAAAAAATAAAATAAGATTTTAAAAGTTACTTTTTTGTTTTCAAAATTTTGCTTGATTTTTTAAATGATAAGTAGATAATAAATAAAAAAATTTGGAGGTGGAAGTAGTGTCTTTAGGCTTAATTTTAAAAAATAAAAAACAAAAACCTAGACCCCGTTTGGTAACGATTTTTTTTTTTTTTTTTTTTTTATAGACACTATTTCCAATCTTTTTTTATCTACTTTTTACCCATGGTTTAAGAAACTAAGACACTAAAAAAAATAGCTTTCAATTTTTTTTTTTTTTTTTTTTTGTAATTTAGTTAAGAATTCAACTATTGTATCCAAGAAAAATGCAAATCATTGTAAGAAATGTGGATGAAATAAACTTAATTTTTCAAAAACAAAAACAAAAAACTAATGTCCCGTTTAGTAATCATTTTGTCTTTTGTTTTTGTTTTTGAAAACTAAGCCTATAGACCCTACTTCCACCTCCAAATTTCTTTATTTACTATTTACTTTTCACAAATGGTTTAAAAACCAAGTCAAATTTTGGTAACTAAAAAAAGTAGCTTTCAAAAACTTGTTTTTGTTTTTCGAATTTAGCTAAGAATTCAACCATTGTACTTAAGAAAGAGGTAAATCATTGTAAAAAATATGGATAAAATAAGATTAATTTTTAAAATTAAAAATAAAAAACCAGATGATTATCAAACGGAGTATAAATGATCATGAAATGAGCATAAAAGATAACCAAAGAGGTTGTGAAATTGTCGGCTTAATTTTTTCAAAACTAAATAGTAATAAAATGAAGATTTATCAAATTAATGGAGTTAATATTGATTCCATCTTTTATTTAAATCAAAATGGATTCATCTGCATTTTCAAGTTGGAGTTCAAAGCAAAACAAGATGTTTGAACATGCTCTGACGATGTACGACAAGGACTCGCCGGACTCACTACGAGAGCCATCGGCGGGAAGACGGCGGAGGAAGTGAAGACGCACTACGAGATGTTGGTGGAGGATGTTCACAATATTGAGACCGGGAGAGTTCCTTTGCCAAATTACTCTAAACACTATTCCTACAACAACTTTGTTGATGAAGAGCAAAGACAATCTCTTTTTCTTCTCTTTAAACCCTTTATTATTTTTATGTGATTCTCGATTTTCTTTTTGTTTAAAATTGGATTGGGATGAGAAGGATCGTAACATTCTAAGCTCAAAAATAATTACAAAGACTAACCGTTATAATAATAAAATAATTTAAGACAACAACTCTTACGTTGATTTTCTGATATGTTGTATTTTTAATAGCTCAATTTTTTTTTTTTAAAAAAAAGATTCACTTTAAAATATGAATCAAATATAAAGAAAAAGAAAAGTAAGTTAAGATTATCTTATTTGGAGCTATTACATATAAAATTATAGGGTGTTACAATAGATGAGAAAAATGTATTTTGATTTATTTTATATTTATTAGTCATTTATTAAAATATATGTCAAGTGACTGCCATTGAAGTATCATGTGAAGGGAATTATCCTTAGCCAAGTTTGTGAGTTGGATTGAGTTGGGACATCACAACTTTTAAACTTAATATACTAGTTCTCCAAAATTTCTCAATTCAAAATACCTTCATTAAAACAATAAATCAAACCCAACAAAAAAAAAAAGTCCAACTTTGGCACCTTCGATTAGGGCACATCAATCTTAATAAGATTGAGAGATTGGTGAAGAATGGACTTCTAAGTGAGTTAGAAGAAAATTCTTTACCGGTGTGCGAATCTTGCCTAGAGGGTAAGATGACTAAAAGACCTTTTACTGGAAAAGGTTATCGAGCCAAAGAACCTCTCGAGTTGGTACATTCTAACCTTTGTGGTCCTATGAATGTGTGAGCCCGAGGTGGCTATGAGTATTTTATCAGTTTTACTAATAATTACTCTAGGTATGGGTATGTTTATCTTATGCAACAGAAGTCTGAATCTTTGAAAAGTTCAAAGAGTTCAAGACTGAAGTTGAACATGCATTGGATAGATGGATTAAAACACTTCGATCGGATCGTGGTGGAGAGTTTTTATGATCCGTTGGAAAATAGGAGGTTATGCCTCTTTGTAGGTTACCCCAAAGGTACACGAGGGGATTATTTTTATGATCTGTTGGAAAATAGGGTGTTTGTTTCCACGAACACTACTTTCCTGGAGGAGGATCATATTAGGAGCACAATCCACGTAACAAAGTCATGTTGCGTGAGCTGTCCAATGAAACTACTGAAACTTCAACAAGAGTTAATCTAGTTGATAATAGTTCATCTAGTAGGTCGGTTCCACCTCAAGAGTCGAGGGAACCTCAATGTAGTGGGAGGGTTTCGAACCCGCCCGTTCGCTATCTGGGTTTCACAGAAATCCTTGCTATGGTAGCAGATGGCGACTTTGAGGATCTGTTGTCTTATCAGAAGGCAATGGAGGATGTTGACTGGGATTAATGGGTCAAAGTCATCGATCTCGAGATGGAGTCCATGTACTTCAACTCAATATGGGATCTTGTACATCAACCTGATAGGGTAAGACCTATAGGTTGTAAGTGGATATACAAGCGTAAATGGGGTGCTGATGGGAAGGTGCAAACCTTCAAGGTCGACTTGTGGCAAAAGGTTATACCCAGGTAGAGGGAGTCGACTATGAGGAGAATTTTTCGCCTATTGCCATGTTAAAGTCGATCCGTATCCTCCTGTCCATTGTAGCTTATTATAATTATGAGATCTGGCAAATGGACGTCAAGACGACCTTTCTGAATGGCAATCGTGAGGAGACCATTTACATCGTGCAACCCGAGGGATTCATAGCCCAAGGTCAAGAGCAAAATGTTTGCAAGCTGAATCGGTCCATTTATGGGCTGAAACAGGTATCTAGATCTTGGAACATATGATTTAATACTACGATCAAGTCGTATGGCTTTGATCAGAACGTATGAACCTTGTGTCTACCAGAAGATCGTCAACGCTTTAATAGTTTTCTTAGTGTTGTATGTGAGGAAACTCTTATTCAAGAGTACCTACGAGCGGAAATGGATCTTTCCAATTCATTGTGACATAATTTCCACATATACATTTAAACATACTAATATGCATTCATAATGCTAAATTATTGACATGATCAAAAGAAAAATAAATAAGAGATCGAGAGATCATACCAATTGAAGACTTAGTCTTTACAGTAAATCTCGCTTTTGCTGAGACGGTAAGCTATTGCTCAGCAAAATCCAATCGTCTACCTCGAACAGTCTCCACACGAACAGAAGAAAATGGGGATGACACCACCACTCAGAGCCCTATATATTCTTGGAGTGAGAATCCAAAGGGTGGGCTTTGTTTGAATTTTGTAGAGGGAATGAGGAAGGGAGATCGTACACAACGATCAAGCAAGTGGGAGATAGGCTCGTCTATTGTATAGATAAAATGCTTGATCGTTTAGGTGAAGTATACAATCATGTAGAAAAAGGTAAGCGATTGTCTAAACGATCATGTACGAAAAACTAAGCTATCGTTTACATGATCGTTTAATAAATATCGAGCGCTAAACAATTGCTTAGGAAAAGGTAAACTATCATTTAGTAAATAGCGCGCACGGGTGTAATTGTCAAGCGATCGCTCAGCACTATCGTATAGGTAAGCAATCGTTTAAGCACTAATGTATAGGCATAGGTTTTTCTAAGCGATGACATTCTTCAACACAGTGTCCACGCATACCATGCTTAACACACCGTGAGCTATTTAAACGTCTCAAAGTGATTTTTCAACTTACTCATCCGTTATGAAAACAGAAGAGACGCGTCCTATTACCCTTTAACCGTCCAATTAATAGATAATGAATATCATCACATCATATTCATAACTTATGAATTAATATCATATATCAATCATAGTATTTTTCCTCCACTAGATATAAATCATATTTATATCCAACTTCCTCCAAATTAATGTATCCGTACATAAAGTTAATTATATCATATATAATCAACTAGTTCAATTATATCATATATAATCAAACTTCCTCTTGTCAATTTGAACATTTCAAACTGACCCAAAAATTGACTCTCAAGTTGCATCCAAGCGACCAAGGGGACCTTATGAACCTATGGCTCGAAGCTCCAATGGTATGTGAATAGTTAACTAAACTCTTTAGCCACGATATCCACCATCCGTTAACTGTCAGGCATTTCATTAACGACAGTTGAACTCTTCTTACCATAGATATATTTCTATGTCCATTGGATATAATCAATCATCAGTACGATTACCCTTCACAGATGCTCGTAATTACAGCAGGCCAATTTACCATTTTTTTCCTATTGTTATATCTTACTCCTTAAGTACCACTAATCCCCAAATGAACAATAAAATATAGTCCTACTATGTGTGAACACCTCTCGGGCCATGAGAAGGTGTGTGGCGCCACATTGTTCAAGCCTCGAGATCAGCCCTTAAGAGAGCAATCTATTTACTTACCCGTGCTTCGGGGAAGGAGTGAACTCTATCTTGTGAAGCTGAGTTCCCAACTTCTAAATCAGACGAATCCCTAAAGTGGTAGGTTTGAGTCGGCGCTCTGGCCACTTGCACCCATACAAATCAAAGGGCCGCCCTCAATGGAAGGAGCTCCCAACTCACTCAGAATTGAGGTCATGTTACCTATGGTCATCCTAGTGAAGTGAAGTCTCAGTCATGAATGGTGTTATATGAAGAGACATTAACACTTCGAGGTCAGGTCTTATACAAAATGTTTGTATAAGACGCCTCCGCTCGAATGTCCCCTACACAAATGATCAAGATCAGACCATCTGTGACAATCACAACACTTGTAACAATTCCACAAAGTGCGTCGCGTCCGTAGTGTTACCAGGATAAGGTTTCCCTCCTATATCTATATACTACAGACCATTTTGGTTGTCATTTAAGACATGATTCACTTGTATGTCACTACATACATGCTTAAGTTAGGGATATTAAGTTTATTGGTTTGTGGTAAAATAAAAAATATCTAAATGTGCAAAGTCAAGAAGTGAAGTAAATATCATATATATTATACATCACAAGTGTTCTTATAAATTTTTTTACAAACTACAGGATACGAGACTTTAGGGCACAAACCCTAACAGTATGTAGACGATATACTACTCATTAGGAATGATGTAAGTCTACTGACTGCAATTAAGAACTGGCTAGTGATCTAATTCAAAATGAAAGATTTGAGAGAGGCTCAGTTTGTTCTAGGTATACAGATCTTTCGGTATCGTAAGAACGAAGTCCTAGCACTATCTCAGGCATCGTACATTGACAAAATGTTGCTAAAGTACTCAATGTAGGACTCCGAGAGGGGCCTACTGCCGTTCAGGCATGAAGTCACTTTATCTAAGGACATGTGTCCTAATATGCCTCAAGAGGTTGAGGAAATGAGACGGGTTCTATATGCATCTGCCGTTGGCAGTTTGATGTATGCGATGCTCTGTAATGACCAGACATCTGCTATGCTGTGGGCATAATCAGTAGGTAATAGTCTAACCGAGGCCAAGGTAACTGGCCCGCAGTGAAGAACATCCTCATGTATCTTCGAAGAACGAGGGACTACATGCTCGTGTATGGATCTAGGGATTTGATTCTTACTGGATACAGGATTCTGACTTCTAGACTGATAAAGACTGTCATAAGTCCACGTCAGAGTCAGTCTTTACTCTTAATGGAAGAGTTGTAGTGTGGCGAAGCACTAAGTAGGGGTGCATCGCTGCTTCCACTATAGAGGTGGAGTACGTAGCGTCTTACGAAGCTGCTAAGGAGGCCGTCTGGCTCAGGAAGTTCTTGACATAACTGAAAGTTGTTCCAGATATGTCTATGCCAATCACTTCTATTGTGACAATAGTGGGGTGTGGCGAACTCTAAGAAGCCTAGGAGTCACAGGCGCGACATACACATAGAGCGAAAGTATCATCTGATCCGCGAGATAGTGCATCGAGGGGACATGATCGTCACGAAGATCGCTTCAGACCACAATTTTGCTAACCTGTTTACGAAGGTTCTCATGGCTACAATGTGAGGGTTACCTTCAGAGCATGGGTCTACAGGACCGCCCGCAGCTGGACTAGGGCAAATAGGAGATTTTCTTGTACTGGGCTTTTATGCCATAGTTTATTGTTTTGTACAAGTTTTTGTACACCCTACTTTGCTTTAGGACAAGTAGGAGATTGTTGGGGTTGATGCCCTAAAGTCTTGTGTCCTGTAGTTTGTAAACAATTTGTACGAACGCTTGTGATGTAAAATAAATGATATTTACTTCACTTCTTGATTTTGCTCATCTGAATGTCTTATTTGTTTTACCACAAACCAATAAACCTAAAATCCTTGGTTGTCTTTATGTAACTTAAGCATGTATGTGGTGACATATAAGTGGATCATGTCCTAAGTGATAACCAAAATGGCCTGTAGCATATGGATATAGGAGGGAAACCTTATCCTGGTAATGCTAGGGATACAACCCGCTTTATGGAATAGTTACAAGTGTTGTGATATGTCATAGATGGTTTGATCCTGATCATTTGTGTAGGGGACATGCGAGCGGGAGTATCCTATATAAAGAGTTTGTATAAGACCTGACCACGAAGTGTTAACGTCTCATTATATAACACTATTCATGACAGAGACTTCACTTCACTAGGATGACCATAGCTAACATGACCTCAATCCTGAGTGAGTTAGGAAATCCTGCCATTGAGGGAAATTCTTTGATTTCCATGGGTGCGAGTGGCCAAGCCGCCGACTCAAACCTACCACTTTGGGGATTTGTCTGATTTGGGAGTTAGGAACTCAGCTATACAAGATGAAATTCATTCCTTCTCGGTAGCAGGGGTAAGTATATAGATAGCTCCCTTAAAGGCTGATTCTAGGACTTCAATGATGTGGCGCCACACACCTTCTCATGGCTTGAGAGGTGTTCACACATAGTTGGACTATGTTGTATTGTTCGATAGAGGAATCAGTGGTACTTAAGGAGTGAGATGTAACTACAGGAAAAAAACGGTAAATTGGCCCAGCTGTACTTACGAGCATCTGTGAAGGGTTATCGTACTCATGATTGGTTATATACGATGGACATAGAAATATATCTATGGTAACAAGAGTTCAACTGTCGGTCTTTAGTGAAATGTTTGGCAGTTAACGAATGGTGGATCTCGTGGCTAAAGAGTTTAGTCAGCTATTCACGTACCATTGGAGCTTCGAGTCATAGGTCCATAAGGTCCCTTTGGTAGCTTGGATACAAGTTAAGAATCAATTTTTGGGTCAGTTTGAAATGTTCAAATTGACAAGAGGGAGTTCGATTATATATGATATAATTGAAATGGTTAATTATATATGATATGATTGACTAAATGTATGAGATACATTATTTTGAAGGAAATTGGATATAAATATGATTTATATCAAGTAGAGGAGAAACACTATAGTTGATTATGATATTAAACTATAGGTTAAGAATATAATATGATTATATTAATTAATTAATTAATTAGGCGGTTATGAGATAATTGGCCGAGTTCTTCTCCGAATTCGTGTGAAAGTGAAAGTTCGATGCAGTTCTTGTAACTAAAGAATAAAATAAAAATAGTTTTCATTTTGCAAGAGTTCCAAAAATTCCCTCACGGTGTGAAAAACTTCGATCGCTTAGTGTTGAGAGCCTATACGATAGCGCCCACCAACTAAACGACCGCACACCCGCGTTTCTAAACGATCGCCTGCGATTTCTTAAACGATCGCTTACCTTTCTAGAAGATTGCTTAGTGCGTCGAGCGTAACTAAACGATCGCTTACCTTTTGATAGAAGATTTCTTAGCTTACCTACACGATCGTATACCTCGACCTAAACGACCAAGCACCCAACTATACGATAGTATTCCCTTTTCTCCCACTTGCTTGTTCATAGTACATGATCACTTTTCCTCCTCCCCTCTACCAATTCCATCAAAGTCCATCCTTTGGATTCTCACTCTGAGAATACTATGGGCTTCGAGTGGTGTTGTCTTCCCCCGTTGCTTGTTGTTCCTGTGTTGCTGATCGTATAGAGGACCGTGGTGCTACTAGGAAATTGCTTGCTGGACGAGGAGGAACGAGAGGAGTTCGTTCACGTTGGACCGAGTTCTATTGAAGAAATCTTCAACTGGTGCGTTCTCTCGATCTTTTGTATTTATCTTTTAAAGCATGCCAGTAATTAGTGTTTTCAATGCATAGCTATTTGTTAGAATGTATGTGTGGAAATTCTGTCACAATGAAATCGGAAAGATCCGTTTCTGCTCATAGGTACTCTTGTTTAAGAGTTCCTTCACTTGAAGATCGACCTTTTAGATTGTTGATCTTCTTGGACGATCGGCCTATGGGCTTGTTGATCTTCTTGGACGATCGACCTTTAGGCTTGATGATCTTCTTGGACGATCGCCCTTTGGGCTTGTTGATCTTCTTGGAGGATTGGCCTTTGGGCTTGATGATCTTCTTGGATGTTGAACAATTTAATCTCAATGTTGAACAATTTGATTTTGAATAAAATTTGGAGTATGGCCAAATTTTAATTTGTGCTTTTATTCACAATTTAAATTTGATTTTAAATAAAATTTGGAATATGTCCAAATCTTAGTTGAGGATAAATTTAAGGAAAAAATCTAATAAAATCAAATTAAATAGGGAATTTTTTTAATTTAATTTTTTATTTTAATTTTAAATTAGGATAAAATCAAATTAGAAAATTTAATAAAAATTTAATATTTTAAATGAAATCTTTATTTGATTTGGATTTGCTAATTTGTTATGGAACCTAGGGAACCTCTATAAATAAGACCCCAAACCCCTCCATTATCCTTGTCCCATCCTCTTTCCTAATATTTCGTTTCTCACCTTTTCCTCTTCTTCCAACGTTTTCTTCCATTTTTTTTTTTAATGTTTTTCTTTTTTTATTTCTTTCTTTTTTCACTCTTTTTTTTCCTTCCAATTTTTCCTCTTTTTTTTCTTTTTCTTTCTTCTTTTATTTCTTCTTTTCTTTTTTTTTTCTTTTCGTTTTTCTTTTTTAATTTTTTTTTTTTTGCAGAAGGTGATGTTCTATTTATTTTTTTTTTCAGCAATTCCTCGATACGTGTCCGTCTCCTTGGTATACACAGGGATGATCCCAGAAAGGTCTACGTATTGTATCACTCTCGTGCTCGTGCTTCCTGATCGTCATGGGGGGTCCTGCAAAGGCTTACAACTCCCCTATTTGATCACCTTAGGGACGATGCTGGAAAGGTCTACTTTGTATTACCGTTCGTGCATCTTGATCGTCATGGGGGAGGGGACCCACAAAGGCTTATAACTCCCCCATTTGATCACCTTAAGGACGACCATGGAATGGTCTACCTTGTATGGTCGCTCGTGCATCCTGATTTTCATGGGAGGAGACCCCACAAAGGATTATAACTCCCCCATTCGATCACCTTAGGGATGACCCCAGAAAGTTCTACCTTGTATCATCATTCGTGCATCTCGATCGTCATGGAGGAGAAGGGATTGCAAACGCTTACAACTCCCTCATTCGATCACCATAGGGATGACCCCGAAAAGGTCTACCTTGTATCGCCGCTCGTGCATTTTGATTGTCATAGAGGCCCTGCAAAAGCTTATAACTCCTTCATTCGATCACTCTAGGGAAGACCCCCGAAAGGTCTACCTTGTATCGTCGTTCATGCATCCTGGTCGTCATGAGGGCCTCAAAAAGGCTTATAACTCTCCCATTCGATCACTTTGGGGACGACCCCTGAAAAGTCTATCTTGTGTCGTCACTTGTGCATCTTGATCGTCATGGGGGGGAGGGGGGCGCAAAGGCTTATAACTCCCTCATTCGATCACCTAAGGACGACCTCAGAAAGGTTTATCTATGTACATTTTAATCGTCATGAGGGGGTCCTTGGAAAGGCTTACAACTCCTTTATTCGATAAACCTAAGGATGACTCCGGAAAGGTCTACCCTATTATGTTACTCCTTGATCAAAGTTTGAAGATAAGGCAAATATGCCATGGAGTATTGAAGATGAGGCGGATATGCCATAAAACTTTGATGGGGAGAATATGCCATCAAGCTTTTGAGCGGAGTCAAGTTGGTCGGAGTCGATCTCGCATATAAGGCAGAGCCGGACGGACCAGGGTTGTCCTCGCATATGAGGTGGAACCATACTAACATTTTTTAAAAGGAAGTGAAGTTGTACCAACATTTTAGAGAAGGGGTGAAGTTGTACCAACATTTTGGAGAAGAAGCAAAGTTACACTGACATGAATTGCAAAGATGAAGCGGAGCCGCAGACATGAATCGTTAAGATGAAGCAGAGCCACGCCATACACAGGAGATGAAGCAAGCCACACCAGACTTGGAAGATTAAGCGAGCCACGCTAGACTTGGGAGATGAATCGAGGCACGTCAGACTTGGTAGATGGAGCAGGCCATGCCAGACTTTGGAGATGAAGTGGAACCGCGCCATCAGTTTGGAGATGAAATGAAGCCACGCCATGACTTTGGAGATAAAGCGAAACCGCGCCAACATTTTGGAGAGGAAACAAAATCGGACCACAACTTTGGAGACGAACCGAAGTCACGCCATCAGTTTGGAGATGAAGCGAAGCCATGCCATGACTTTGGAGATGAAGCGAACCACGCCAGACTTTGGAGATGAAGCGAAGTCGTGCAATCATTTTGGAGATGAAGGGAAGCTACGCCATGACTTTAAACATGAAGCGAATCCACACCACGACTTTGAAGATGAAATGAACCACGCCAGACTTTGGAGATGAAGCAAAGTTGCATCATGATTTCGGAGATGAAGTGAAGTCATACCATCAGTTCGGAGATGAAGCGAACTCATACCATCAGTTTGGAGACGAAACGAAGCCGCATCATGATTTTCTAGACGAAGACATTGAAGATGGAACCAAGCCATGCACATCAACCATGAACTTGAAGATGAAGTGGAGCCATGTACACCGACCTTGAACTTAAAGACGGAGCGAAGCCATGCACACCGACCTGAAACTTGAAGATGAAGCGGAGCCATGCACACTGACATTGAACTTGAAGATGGAAATGGAGCCATGCACACCAATCTTAAACTTGAAGATTGAAGTAGAACCATGGACTCCGATCTTGAACTTGAAGATGGAAGTGGGGCCATGCACGCCGAACTTGAACTTGAAGATGTAGCAGAATTGATGAAGCCTCTGAACTTGAAGATGGAGAAGCATCGACGAGACCTTCGCATTTGAATTTGACAAAGCATCAGTAAATCCTTTGTATTTGAGTTTGACGAAGCATCGATGAATCATTTGCACTTGAGCTTGAAGAATCGACGAATCCTCTGCATTTGAGCTTCAAGCATCGACGAATCCTCCGCACTTGAGTTTGACGAAGCATCGATGAATCTTCACATTGAGCTCAACTTCACGACTTTAAGTATGAAGATGGCATTGCAAAGCCTCCAGACTTAAGCATGAAGATGAAGCATCGATGAAACCTCTGAACTTGAAAAGGATGAGCATTGATGAAGCCTCTGAACTTAAAGATTGAAGAGCATCGATGAAGCCTTTGAACTTGAAGATGGAGGAGCATCCAAGTTTGATTTTGAAGAGGAAGTAAAGCAGATTTCAAGTGTGTGCCTTTTATTTACTGTGCTAGCTCCTTACGAGGGATGAAGATCTTCAATCCGTTGTGTTGCCCCCAATAAGGATGGACATATTCAATCTCGAGTGTCATTCTTTAACGGGGATGATCAACATCAATCTTGTAGTATCATACTTAGGTGGTTGTGGTGCCTTTTTTGATAGACTAAACTTAAATTTCTTTAAGTTACTTTCGTACTCTTAAAGAAAGGGATCAAATCATAATGTAGTTCAATTTATTTTAATTGGATTTAACTTGAAGTTTCTTTCAAGCTGTCTACGTACCCTTCACAATGATAGGGATTAAGTCATAATGTAGTTCAAAAAGAATGTTTTTTTATGCGTGACTGAACTTAAATTTCTCTAAGTTACCAACGTACCCTTTATAATGATAAGGATCAAGTCGTAATGTAATTTGTACAAAGATGTTTTTTTTTTGGGGGGAGGGGGGACGTTCACATTTTAAGCTCATGCGGGCCAGAAGCATCATGCAGTTCAGGATCTTGCAATGAGGAGCTTCTTCATTTAAACTTCAGAAGCTCTTATTTCATCATGGTTTTGATTATCCTCTTCATTTGTAGGATTCGTCAATATGATGAGTTTTGGCTTCACTATCAAGGATCCTTCTGTACTTATGTCAACAGAAAATTTCCTCTTCATGTGTGAAGGGACAAGATTGTGAATTTTTTTCGTCGTTGTTTTCTTCATGTAATGACATTGCTTTCAAGAATTTGATCTTTCCCTTACATTGATCGTTTGTTGTCTTGAGACGATCAAAAGCAGATGCTGGAGGTCGATATTTCTTTGATGTGGATATACTTAGCCTTTTGAAGGCTGAAGTTCGAGTAGAAGTAGTCGTTGGGCATTGGTCTTCTTCTCCTACCATGGCCATACTCGATCTTTGAAAGACTGAAGATCGAGCACTTGAAGGCTTAATACGATCAAAGACAGAAGTTCTTTGCTTCATTTCTTCTGAGTTGTTGACTTTTTCGACAGTTATATGATTGTTGTTGACTTCCACTATGCCGACAGTATGACAAGCAATAACTTCTGATATTTTCACTGGATGATTATTAAGAAAGCTTCTTTGGAGAAATTCTACTAAAGTTGCCAGCCGTCGGAATTGAGGGAAGTCTTTGTCTACTTTTTTAGCAGGCTTAGGCTTCCATGTCATCTTTTTGCCTTTCTTTTTGTGAGTCTTGTTCCTTCTTCTATAGCTTCAATAGGAACGCGACTCTTTTTGGGTGGAATTTGGCTGTCTTCTTTTTTTACGAGTCACAACTACCCACCATTCGTCGTCATCTTCAACGAGCTCATCTTTCTTTTTGAAATTTGTTGTTTGAACCTCTAGCTAGAGCCGAACAACTATAGGCTCGAAGGCTCCAAACTGGATCAGACTTTATCTTTGAGCATAAGACACAGACAATGTTGGAACACTTAAAGTCGTCACTACTATAGCATGATTTCTCTGAGCTACTTCATCAAAATCTAGCTCAATCTTCTTTTCATGAGCCAAGTTTAGAATTCCTTCCTTTAACACGAATCACCTTTCAACTGGGTGACTAATGACCTGACGATACTTGCAGTAGTTAGGATCATCTACTTTTCTTATTTGTTTCTGTTACTTGCATTTTGACAGCTGAATAAGTTGCTTATCTAGTAGTTGCTCTAACATATCTGCCACATCAGAGTCAGGGAATGGAAAACCTTCTTCTGCCTTTCTTTAAGAGTTGGACGACACTTCTCGACTTCATTGTGCCTTCTTTCAAATTTTTTTTGCTTTCCTTTGGAGGAGAATTTCAGTTGGGTCACATGAGCAACCATAGATTCTTTTGTGGCACTATCCACAATCTTTTCAGTGCTCTTGGCTTCATTCTTGTATTTTCTCCCTTCAAGGACTAGGAAATCTTTAGTTCCCCTGTTGGCAATGCTCAGCTCTATATCATGAGTGCGTGTTGCTAACTCCTCAAATGTATGATTACTTATAAGATGTAGAGAAGCTCTCAGTGCATGCCTTAAGTGCAATCTACACTATAAATAATTTAGTGAGTCTATCTTTGCAATCCAGACTCAAAGCTCTCCATCAGTTGATGTAATCGATGACTGTCTCTCCCTTCCATTGTTTGGTGTTCATCAACTTCATCATGCTAACGTGCACCTTGTACTATAGAAGTAGTTCAGGAACTCCCTTTCTAGCTGTTCCCAACTATCAATCACTTATGGCTCCAAATCAGTATACCAATCGAAAGCGTTTCCTTTCAAGGTACAGACGAACTGCTTGACTACCTGGTCTATTTTGGGCTTGTTGATCTTCTTGGACGATCGGCCTTTGGGCTTAATGATCTTCTTAGACGATCGGCCTTTAGGCTTGTTAATCTTCTTGGATAATCACTCTTTAGGCTTGGTGATCTTCTTAGAGGATTGGCCTTTGGGCTTGATGATCTTCTTGGACAATAGACCCTTGGGCTTGTTGATCTTCTTGGACAATCAACCTTTTGGCTTGTTGATCTTCTTGGATGATTGGTCTTCGAGTTTGATGATCTTCTTAGATGATCGACCTTTGGGGTTGTTGATCTTCTTAGACTATCGGCCTTTGGGCTTGTTGATTTTCTTGGAGGATCGATCTTTATCCTTGATCATCTTCTTGGACGATCAGTCTTTGGGCTTGTTGATCTTCTTAGATGATCGGCCTTTGGACTTGATGATCTTCTTGGACGATCAGCCTTTGGGCTTGTTGATATTCTTTTATGATCGGCCTTTGGGCTTCTTGATCTTCTTGGATGATCGGCCTTCGAGCTTATTGATCTTTTTGGAGGATTAGTTTCATATGAGGCTTCCGGAGAAACTTGTTTCATGGAGTTGAACCTAAGTTGGTGTTGATGTTTATGTTAATTTGATGCGATGTGGTTCGATCTCTAGTGCTTGATCCTCTGATTCTTCCTCGATTGAATGCATACATTTGATGTATAGAAGCGAGAGTGTGGATGTTCTTGAGCTTCGAGTCTTGGAAGAATGCTTGTATCTTCAAAGAACTTTAGTCTTCAAGCGTGTTCAGAATGCTTGTATCTTAAAAGGACTTTAGTTTTCAAGCGTGTTTAGAATATTTGTATCTTCAAAGGACTTCAGCCTTCAGAATGCTTGTATCTTCAAAGGACTTTAGTGTTCAGAATACTTGTATCTTCAAAGGACTTCAGTCTTCAAGCGTGGTAAGCTTTAGGTGTAAACAAGTCTTCTGATTGTAAAGAATTCCCTCTAAGCTCTCTGCACTTCAGAATTGTTGATGGTCTTTTAGGAGTCAAAAAGTCTTTTGATTGTAGGGAATTCCGTCTAAGCTCTCTGGAATGCAGAATTGCTGACCTCTACAAATGAAGAGAGCTCCTCTTTTTATAGGGCTCTCAGGTGAGCTTCTTGGACTTGGGCTTGGTTGATCCACAGGCCTGGCCTTTGGGCCCAATTAGTTCGACTTGGGCTTAGTTGATCCATGGGTCTGGCCTTCGGGCACAATTAGTTGGACTTGAGCTTGGTTGGTCCATAGGTCTGGCCTTTGGGCCTAATTAATCGAATTTAGTCATGATTTGACATTTTGGTCAAATTCAACCTATTTTTGGGCTTAGCAAAACTTTGACCCAAATAATAATATCAAATTGGGCCAAACTAATCTTATCTGATTCGACGGTCATGATAAAACCACGTGGCGTCATCGAAATTTGACTTCAACTTCAATTCGGGACATATGTCAAGTTCTAATTGCGCCCAAATTTAATAATTTGGAATTTCGTCATTAATTTAGTAAATGATGTGGCAACTTGTCATTGGTCCAAATTTCATCATTCAACAGTGAGCATACACAAAATTATTTTATTCATTAAAATAAGTCTAAGCTTTAGTTTAATAAAATTGATAATTTAGTATAAAAATGGACGATATGACCAGTTTCGATGCAAATAATAATAATATTTTTTTTCTAAATTTTCTTATATATAAATCATTTGCAACTTTCAAGGGACATGGCCAAAAAAAATGAGAATATATTTGGAATCACTATATAAAATATAACATTTTTAATATATATCTTTTTGATATGGAATCAAGCCAACTTGAAGGACTCTATTGTTGGAAAATGATTGTTTTGAATATTGTATGACACTAGAGGAAATGATGATAACCACAATTCTAAAATTTCGTGTTGATTCATAGATTATATTTTAAAATGATATCGAAATTATATTAAAAATTTTGGATTGATGTTCATAATATGACTTTTTCTTTTCAAAAAAGATAATGGCAGAAATATTGATAATACATAGAAAAATTAAAAAAAAAATTCTAAAAACCACCTCTAAAGTATGATAGTAGTTGTAATTATACCCTCAAACTTTCATTTTAAAAAATAGAGCTCTCAAACTTAAATACCTACTAAAATAGATTTTCAAACTTACAAAAGTTGTAGAAATTTGACATTAAATGATAAAAGTTGAACCCTCAAACTTACATAATTATTTCAATTACTACAATTATATAAGTTTGAAGACTCAATTTTTATAATTTATTTTGAGGGTATAATTACAACTACCACCGTATTTACAAGATGATTTTTACTATTTATCCGATATAATAAATGATAAAAGATATGGGTAGGAAATTGCCAAAAATAGAGGTCAAAAGTTTCGATAAATAGTTTTAATTACTTATTTTTATATTATTTCATTTTAGTGTTACTTTTCTTTTCTGGTCATTGTCCAATATATAACTTTCTTCTGTTCTATTGCCACATTTTTTATTTAATTTTATAGAAATTACATCAACATAAGATTTAAAACTATAATTTTTGACATATTGCAGTAACATTTAGGGGGCGTTTGGGGCAAGAATTATCTTAAGACTATAATAACCACTTCTTACTATGATAAATACTATTTCAAAACCCCCAATTAGGTATAATCAATACTATTTCAAAACTCTCATTTGCTACATTATTTACTATTTGATACAATCTTTACTATTTTACATTTATATTTATTCTTTGCTACAGTGTTTACTATTTCCTTCTCAAATTATAATAGTTTACATCTCAAACACATATTGTTATAACTCAAACTAAAATAATCTATACCACAAGCACAAACTATTATAATCTACCTATAATAATCCAAAATTTTAGTGACGAACTTTTCGCCCCAAACATCCCCTTATATGACTTTGTAAGATTCTCTAAAAAAAAGTTAAAAATAAATAGTCAAGGATAAGCTTGTTCATTCCACTACAAGATCATAGGTTAGTTTCTATCACTCCACATATTATCAAATAAAATCAATATTTGATGTTGTATTATTAGCAAGATACATAAGTGCACCAATTGCACAAAGATATGATACTTCAGGACCAAGAAGTTCTTCATTATCTTCTCGATGTCCAAATATATCTTTCTTTATATCCAATGAACGGATTTCCATTGGAATATTTAATGGATGTGTCTTGTCCATATAAAATATTTTCAAAACTTTTCCTCTATAAGACTATAAGTTGATCGATGAATAAATATTTCATCTGCTAATTGCTCAATTTGCAAAATTTGCAAACCAAGGCAAAATTTTGTTTTCTCAAGATCTTCATGTAAAAAAAAATTTCTTAAGATATTCTATTGCTTTTGAAAGCTCTTCAGAAGTTCCAATTATATTCAAGTCATCAATATGTACAGTTATAATAGCAAATTCTGATTGTGATTTCTTTATAAAAACGCACAGACATATTAGATTATCTTGATATCCTTCTTTCAATAAATATCCACTCAAGCGATTGTACCACATCCGTCCTGATTGTTTCAATCCATATAGTAATCTCTGTAACTTTATTGAATACCGTTTCTGGGAATTTGATGTATATGTTTCAGGTACCTCAAATCCTTCTATAATTCTCATATATATATCATTATTAAAAGATCCATATAAATATGTTGTGGCTACATCCATGAGATGCATAACTAGACTTTTATACACAGTCAAACCAATTAAATATCTTAGTATAATTGCATCCACCAGTGGAGAATATGTATCATCATAATTAATACCAGGTCTTTATGAAAAATCTTATGCAACTAGTCTTTCTTTATATCTTGTGACCTCATTATTTTCATTTCTTTTCCTTATAAATACCATTCGTATCCCAAAGGTTTAACACCTTCTGGTGTTCGGACAACTAGTCCAAAAACCTGACATTTTGAAAGTGATTTTAATTCTGCCTTGCTTGTTTCTTTCTACTAAAGCCAATCTCTTCTACGTCGACATTCTTCATCAGATTTTGGTTCAGGATTCTCATTCTCAAATATAATATCAAGAACAATATGATACGCAAAAATGTTGTCAATAATATTCATAATATAATTATCCTTTGGGACAATAAGCAATAGGCATCTATTTTCTATTATAATATTCATAATGTAATTATCCTTTTTCGTTATTTTTATTAATTGAAGGTAATGAAGTAGAGGCCACATTCTTTGGTGCACTTATGTATTATATATCAAAATTTTCAAGAAACTTAAAAAGGTTCATTCCCTCTACAAATATGGCAGTTTCATGGGGTTTGGGGAAAATTGATGAAGACTGATGAAGACTGGATATCAAAACTCTAGGTTTGCTCATCAAATAGAGAGATTTGCTTGCCTTTACAGCAGCCAAGTGAACAATTTGAGCCTATATTCCTCAGATAAATACTACAGGCCAAGTGAAGATTTTATGCCCCATGAATTTGGCATCATCCCTTTGTGAAAATAATTCAAAACACTCCAATCTCTGTCATTTTAAATTCCTCAAAATAGAGGAATATATGATTAGTTAACATTCTAGTACATGGTTGCACTTGCACCATTTAATACAACTTTAGCTTCAAGCACTTTCTATTGTTCAATTTCCTTTCTTTCAGAAAAATATGCTTTTTGTAGTTATTCTTACAAGTTTTGTAATTTTAGTTTGCCTTCCTTACATTGAGATAAAAAAACAGTCTATTTGGTGATTTTTTCTTAAATTTTTGTTTCTAAAATTGTATAACAAATTCTAGAAATAAAAATGAATGGGTTTTCTAGGTTCTTGAAAAGCATAAATTATGGTTGATATTGTTTTTCATACTTATAAAATGAATAATTAGGGTAAAATAATAGACAATGAATATGATCTCATCATATTCATAACTTATGAACTAATATCATATATTAATCATAGTATTTTTCCTTCACTAGACATAAATCATATTTATATCCAATTTCCTCCAAACAAGTTTCATATATAATTAATTAGTTCAATTATATCATATATAATATATAATCAAACTCCCTCTTGTCAATTTGAACATTTCAAACTGACTCTCAACTTGTATCCAAGCTACCAAGGGGACCTTATGGACCTATGGCTCGAAGTTTCAACGGTATGTGAATAGCTGACTAAACTCTTTAGTCATGATATCCACCATTTGTTAACTACTAGCCATTCCACTAAAGACCGACAGTTGAACTCTTCTTGCCATAGATATATTTCTATGTCCATTAGATATAACCAATTATTAGTATGATGACCCTTAACAAATGCTCATAATTACAGCAGGCCAATTTACTGTTTTGCCCCTATAGTTACATCTTACTTCTTAAGTACCAAAGATCCCTCTAATGAACAATACAACATAGTCCTACTATGTGTCAACACTTCTTGGGCCATGAGAAGATGTATGGCACCATGATGAAAAGAGAATTAGGGATGGGCTTGTGCATGCAATCATGTGTTAGACATGGCTTAAGCTATGCGTTTACGCCCATGCATCAGAGGTCATGCGTTGGAATGAAAATGCGTTAATCTAGTGTGCAATGACCATGCGTTCCTATCACAAGTTTTCTTACGCTCGTGCCAAGTATAATGCGAACGCAAGTTTCTCGGGTAATCAGAGGTCGAACACAGGGATTTGTCACTCAATAATGCTTGTGAAGCAATGCATTTGAGGCGATGAAAAGAAAAATAAAAAGAAGAAGTTTAATAGATTTACACACTACTCTACTCCTATCTAAACAGATTGAGCAATAGAAGACTTGCGATGAGAATAGATAGATACACAACAACCATTAATGTAAAGTGATGTTTATTATCTTAAATCGCTCGAGTAATCCCAGCTCGTCACACTAACGCATCGCACACCTCTCGGTTGTCAGCCGCATGACTATATCTCTATAGTGCATGGTTGCGTCGAACATAAGATTATGTCTATCTCTAGGAACAATGCATACTTTGCTTTAGTGCGTTCCATCTCTTACCTTCTCAAGCAGTTAGACGCGGCTATTTAACTTATAGACAAGCAATGCAACAACCCATAGACAAGTGTTGCTACAGCCTTTCACCAAGCAAAGAGGATTAACTCACTAAACTCGCACGACGCACACCTCTCAGTGGGTTGCTACATGCGTCCTATCTCTAAGTTACACGATTAAGTATGCGATCGTCTTTGATAACTAAACGATGAAGGTAAATGATGATAAAGATAAAGATGATGAAGAAAATGGCATTGAAGGAATCAATAGATGCATTGATTACAAAATGTCTTAATATCTTAAGCTAAAATGTAATACAATACAGAGGGTAGAAGAGAAATGAAGGGCTCTGTGTCAAGGCTGCCAGTGGTGCCATGGATGAATAGTGGAGATGTCTCTCTCGAGCTCTATCTCCGGTGAAAGCTCCGATCATCACTCGGTATGGTTTGTGGAGGTGAAGAATTCTCACTGAAAATCTTGCTCAAGCTCTCATCTGTGATCGCAAACCTCTACCTTGAGGCAGAAGTTCAGATACTTTGAAATGAAGGTCGAAGGGGCTATTTATAGGGTTTAAATGTCGACAGCTATCATGATTGCATTATGTCTCACTGCTGCCTTTGCGCAGTATGGGCAATGTCACATCGTCTTATCTTGTTGATACTCCCAAGGTAAGTGTCCGAGCTTGATTCAGCTGAAGTATCAACGCGTTCTACCCATCTTGTGATCGTTCTTCTATTATGGTTATCATTCCATGGCCGCAATTTCCAATTGATCACCGCATTCGCTTGATCACTGCAACTTCCATGCGATGGGCACATTCGATCACCGAAACTTCCATGTGATGGACGCATTCGATCACCGCATGCGTTCGTCTATGTGATAGCTCGATTTTCAGCGCATGTGTTTGTCTTTGCAGTCGCCTAGCTTCAGCGCATGCGTTTGTCTTTGTAGTCACCTAGCTTCAGCGCATGCATTTGTCTGTGATTGCTTATTTCCAATGCATGTGTTTGATTCCTGCAATAGCTACAAAAATAGACACTTTGGCACGGAGTAATGCATAATATTGGGGTCAGTAAGGATTTAGGTGTTAATCGACACAAAAATCAAATTTCCGCATATTCTAAGTATTATCACTCCATTTTCTACTTATTAGCCCTCATAGTTCTAAATAAAAGGCTTATAATAACTAGCATTTCTGCCAGTTATCACACCACATCGTTCAAGCCCCGGGATCAGTCCTTAAGAGAGAAATCTATCTAATTACCCCTGCTTCGAGGAATGAGTAAACTCCATCTTGTGAAGTTGAGTTCTCAGCTCTCAAATCAGACGAATCCCTAAAGTGGTAGGTTTGAGTCGGCGCTCTGGCCACTGCACCCATGCAAATCAAAGGATCGTCCTCAATGGCAGGAGTTCCCAACATACCCAGGATTTAGGTCATGTTACCTATGGTCATCGTAGTGAAGTGAAGTCTTAGTCATGAACGGAGTTATATGACGAGACGTTATCACTTCGAGGTCAGATCTTATATAAACTCTTTGTATAGGAGGCCCCCGCTCGCATGTCTGCTATACGAATAATCAGGATCAGACCATTTGTGACAAGTCACAACACTTGTAACAATTTCACAAAGCAAGTCGCGTCCGTAGTGTTATCGGGATAAGGTTTCCCTCCTATATCCATATACTACAGACTATTTTGGTTGTCACTTAAGATATGATCCACTTGTATGTCACTACATATATGCTTAAGTTACATAAATACAATTAAGGATATTAAGTTTATTTGTTTGTGGTAAAATAAAAATATCTAAATGTGCAAAGTCAAGCAGTGAAGTAAATGTCATATATATTAGACATCTCAAGTGTTCTTACAAAGTTGTTTACAAACTAAAGGACACAAGACTTTAAGGAACAAACCCCACAATAACGAGCTATAAAAAATTACTTATGGATATCAATCCTTCGCAACTAATTAAATCAAATAAATTTAAAGATTCCTTCAGAGATGTCAAGCATAACTAGAGCGAAGCAAAAATTGGAGGTCACAATTTGATTTTGACGGTTAGCCATAAGCGCATCATTGTTTGATCTGAAACTCCAAAGTTGGATGTAATCTCCAGCTTCTATTGAATTTTGTTGGACTAAAGAATTCCACTTAGACACCAAGCAATATGTATCGTGTTTCCCAATCTTCCACAATTTCAACTCAATGAGTCTATTTCTTAACCGTGGATCGATTATCAACACCTTGATTCCATTCTTATTTTTCGAATCTTCTGTATTTTGTTGGCTCAACAACTTCTTGTCCTCATCCTAGCAAAATCATTCATGAGCTTCTTGAACGGAATCAATAATCGACTATGGTTCTTGTTCATATCAGTATCTTGCAATTTTTTTGGAACCAGAATTTGGATGTCGGAGCCACCCAATTCAATGATTCGAACTTTCAACGCTATCAACATCTCAATTGTCTTCGAAAACACTATTTCTTTTCGTCTCTCCTTCTTTGGAAATCAAATACAGAAACTGTGAAATTAGAGGTCTAGTATATAAAGGTTTTTTCAAATTCCAAATAGAATTGGGTTTTCGTTCTTCGTAATCCTAAATACTTTAAAAAATATAATCTAATTGAAATCCCTCTTCGGAATCGGAAACACAAACTATATTTTCACTGCTTTTTTAAATCCTCTGTTTCCTTCAAATGGCGAGAAACAAAGGCAAATATAAAAAAGTTTATTAAACATTATTAAGGAAATTACAAGTTAGGGCTGAAATTTTAAAAAAATTAAAAATGCTTTAGCCCTGTTCGGTAATCATTTGATTTTTTATTTTTATTTTTTGAAAATTAAATCTATTTCATCCACATTCCTTACAATTATTTTCATCTCTCTTAAGTACAATAATTGAATTATTAGCAAATTCCAAAAAAAAAAACAACTTTACGAAAACTACCCTTTTTTTAGTTCTCAAAATTTAATTTGGTTTTTTAAACCATTAGTGAAAAGTAGATTAAAAAATAAAGAAATTTATAGGTGAAAGTAGTATCCATAGGCTTAATTTTAAAAAACAAAATAGTTACCAAACAGGCCACTTTTCAATTTTTTTAAATAAACGTGTAAAATTTAAATTTACGTTATATTCGAATATTTTGTTGTAAATTTTATAAGTTTATTAATAATTATTTTATATTTCTACATTTTCAAATGTATTTAAATTATTCGACATATATTTATAAACTTTTTCTATTTTTTATTTTGTTCTAAAAAAATATGTATATATTAAATTTTTAGTACGCTTAAAAGTGGCCAAGATAACTGAATTCCATTTTTATTTTTCTGCCTAGAAATATATACAAAAGTACAAATATTTTGAATCTTTATCAAATTATTGTACGAAAATTGATGGAATGGTTTTTTTTCTTATATATCTATGTAAATAAGCCCATGAAAAATAAATTTTGTAATTAGTAATACTTAATCTAAATATCATATGTATTTGTGCCACCGTCACATGAATTTATGGATCCACTATAAAATGTAGGATACAAAACTAATGGAATTTCAAAGATTATCATATGCTAACTTTTGTATTGATCAAATTTAGGTAAAAAAACTTAATATCACCAGAATTAGTGAGTATAGAGAGATCTTACTAAAATAAATAGATGAATTAGCAAAAAATGTGTAGATGGAAGAAATTGTAACGTTTAACAAATTCTAAAGTCTAATTTAATGGATATGAATCCTATGTCGTTAACTAAATCAAATAAATTTAAAGATTCCCTCAGAGATATCAAGCTTAACCAACGCAAAACAAAGATTGGAGGTCACATGCGCTTGATTTTGAGGGTCAATTATAAAAGCATCATTATTTGATCTGAAACTCCAAAGTTGGATGTAATCTCCACTTTCAAGTGAGTTGTGTTGGACTAAAGAATTCCACTCAGACACCAAGCAATAGGTATCGTGATTCCCCACCTTCCATATTTTCAAACCAATATGTCTATTTCTTAGCCGAGGATCGATTATCAACACCATCATTCCATTCTTGATTTTATGATTTTTTTTGTTATGTTGGCTTAACATTTTTTTCTCATCTTCTCTAGCAAACTCATTCATGAGTTTACCGTATGGAATCAATAATCTACCATGGTTCTTGTTCATATCGGTGTCTTGCAATTTCTTTTGAGTCACAATTTTGATGTCGAAGCCACCTAATTCAGCAATTCGCTCTTGCAACATTGTCGACATCTCAATCATCTTTGAAAAAACTATTTCTTTTTGCCTCTTCGTCTGTGGATTATGATCAGATTCAGAAGTATTTTTCTTCCTCTTCCTGTTTTTTTGATTTGATGTCATACTATTCTCACAGCTTTGAATCTCAAAGTTTTCATCGAGCGATCGATCGAGAGAGAACAATGAGATTAAATCTAAAGCCTTGAAGACATCACTATCTAATTCCATTCTTGCACTATCCAATGAAACACACAAAAAAAAAAAAACAATGAAATACGAAACTTGAATCAAAGTTGTATTATATAGTAGTCTTTCAAAGTCCAAATAGAATTAGGTATTCATTGTTCTTAATCCTAAACACTTCAAAAAATTATATAATCTAACTAGAATTCCAATTCCGAATAGGAAACGCAACTTTATAATCTCACTGTTTTAAATCTTTTGTTTCCTTCATATGACGGGAAACGAAGGCTAATATTGGGCATAAATTTAATTAATTTATAAAAAGTTAATAATTTTATATCTCTACTTTTTCAAATGTATTTGAATTATTCGATATATATTCATAAACTTTTTCTATTTTTTATTTTGTTCTAAAAAAATATGTATATATTAAATTTTTAGTACACTTAAAAGAGGCCAAAATAACTTAATTCCATTTTCATTTTTCTGCCTAGAAATATATACAAAAGTATAAATATTTCGAATCTTTATAAATTATTGTACAAAAATTGATGGAATGGTTTTTTTTTCTTATATATCTATGTAAATAAGCCCATAAAATAAATTTTGTAATTAGTAAAACTTAATCTAAATATTAAAAATTTTCTTATATATTTATGGTCGATTATGGTTTTTTTCAATAATCGACCATGGTTCTTGTTCATATCAGTGTCTTGCAATTTTTTTTTAGTCACAATTTGGATGTCGAAGCCACCTAATTCAGCAATTCGCTCTTGCAACACTGTCGACATCTCAATCATCTTTGAAAAAACTATTTCTTTTTGCCTCTTCGTCTGTTGATTATGATCAGATTCAGAAGTATTTTTCTTCCTCTTCCTGCTTTTTTGATTTGATGTCATACTATTCTCACAGCTTTGAATATCAGAGTTTTCATCGATCGATCGATCGGGAGAGAACAATAAGATTAAATTTAAAGTCTTGAAGACATCACAACCTAATTCCATTCTTGCACTATCAAATGAAACACAAAAAAAAAAAATCAATCAAATACGAAACTTGAATCAGAGTTGTATTATATAGTAGTCTTTCAAAGTTCAAATAGAATTCGGTATTTGTTGTTCTTAATCCTAAAGTTCAAATAATAATCGATTATTATTTCCAACATGTTGCCAACATAATTGAAAATTTTGGTCAAAAAAATCTCAAAATTTTGATAGGGAGGATTTCGATTTTCTCTTAGTTTCTCAAAATTTTCAAATTTTTATCGATATTTTAAAATTTTAAGATTTTTTTTTTTTAATTTTAGCAATTAACCATACTAGCTCAAGATAATTTTTTTTTTCTTTTTACTATAAGAAATCTTTATTTTCAAGAAACCATATATTTTTATTCAAATATTTTCCATTGAATTTTCATATTATTTCACCTCAAACTTCAATTAATGTGAGTTGTATAATATTCCTCTCATTTTTCTATCAAACTCTATCTATTTGTATAGTTTTATTTTTCTTTTTTTTTTTATTATGTTGTATTATGTTTAATGTTATGTTTTTCTGTATATCTTATATATTTAATGTTATATTTTTTTGTATCCCTCTTATGCTTAATATTATGAGTTTCCTATTCTTATTATGTTATATTATGTTAGTTTAATGCTATGATTTTTCATTTTTGTATCCACTCCATTTTATAATAAATAATTTATAATTATTTTATATCCAAGTATTTCATGTCTTTTAATTTTGTAATTAATATCCAATATTTGATATTATTTTGTAATTTTGTAATTTTTTAAAGTTTTTGTTCTCTCATCGACATTTACGAAGATATTTTACAATATACATCTAAATATTGTCTTACTTTATAGAAATGATAATTAAAAATTGTCAATTATAGTCTTATTCAACCACAATCAAAGTTTCACTAAATAATTATATCAAGTTTCATAAAGTTTCTCAAAATTTTCATCCATATCGATATTTCCATAAAATTGGAACCTCGATATTTCCATCAACATTGATATCTTGAACCTTGATTCTCAGCTTAAGATGATTCAACTTCTTGCCAAAGCAAACATAACTACTCAATTGGCATATGAGCGAGCTAGAAATCACAAGGTATATGGTTTGACTCCCCCTACCCTCAGTTATACTTGAAGACTGGAAGTCCTAAAATGATGGTTAACTAGAATCCAAATAAATAAATAAAAATAAGCTTGATTACAAGATTTATAAATTAAAAGAGAAAATTACAGTTGTGCTAATATCTATGTGGTCTATAGTTAAAATCCTTCTACACCAATCCATATCTATATCTTTACTATATTAAAAGGTACAATAAGGGGATAATTTTTCTCTTCCCTTTTTTACCCTTAAAGCTCTTTAGAATTCCCATTTTGCCCTCACAACCATTCCTAATATTTGCAATAATTTCTATTTTGTCTTCACCATACATAAACGTACACATCTCTCGAGAAAATAATATCACACATCTTGTTGATCTTCTTGGACAATTGGTATTTGGGCTTGATGATCTTCTTGGACAATCGGCCTTTGGGCTTGATGATCTTCTTGGACGATCATCCTTTGGGCTTGTTGAACTTATTGGAGGATTGGCCTTTGTCCTTGATGATCTTCTTGGACGATCGACCTTTGGGCTTGTAGATCTTTTTGGATGATCGGTCTTTCGCTTGTTTACTTCTTGAATGATCGGTCATTAGGCTTGATGATCTTCTTGGACGATCAGCCTTTGGGCTTGTTAAACTTCTTGGACCATCGACCTTTAGACTTGTTTATCTTCTTGGAGTATCGGTATTTAGGCTTGATGATCTTCTTGGACGACCGGCCTTTGGGCTTGTTGATCTTCTTGTACGATCGACCTTTGGACTTGTTGATCTTCTTGGAGGATCGGCCTTTAGGCTTGATGATCTTCTTGGACGATCGACCTTTTGGCTTGTTGATGTTCTTGAACGAACGGCCTTTGGACTTGTTGATCTTCTTGGACGATCGACCTTCGAGCTTATTGATCTTCTTGGATGATCGACTTTCAGGCTTGTTGATCTTCTTGGACGATTGGCCTTTGGGCTTTTTGAACTTCTTGTATGATCCGCCTTTGGACTTGTGGATCTCCTTGGATGATTGGCCTTTGGGCTTGTTGATCTTCTTGGATGATCGGCCTTCGGGCTTGTTGATCTTTTTAGACAATCGACCTTTGGTCTTGTTGATCTTCTTGGAGGATCGACTTTTGGGCTTGATAATCTTCTTGGTCGATCGACCTTTGGGCTTGTTGATATTCTTGGATGATCGGCCTCTGGGCTTGTTGATTGATAAGGGACAGAAATTCTCGTTATTACCATGCTAAGTTATAAAACAATGCAGGTTTGTGTTGATAAAAATATACAAGATTGCGTCCAAAAAGCATTAAGTTCACAATATTGTGGTCGCATGCGCCCATCGCATTAAAACAGTTAACTTATGTATTTTTGTGCAGAATATGCATTGACGCAAGGTAGAAAATGCGATCCAAAGAAATCAACGGTCGAGCACATCAAAGGATTGCGTTACCGCAAGGCTATGCGATCAAAATTATGCTCGCGAATATCTGCTCGAGAAGGTTTCCGCATAGAGCCGGCGCATCTTGGTGGACGTATCTGAGTGAAAAGCATAATAAATCACGATGGGATAGAAAGCTGATGACAGTCGATTCGAATTAAGTTGACAAGCCGTTAACAAACTACTGTAACAAGTACACTCAACTTTTCGATGACAAATATTTGGCACATCAGACAGAGAATTAATGTCATCCCATCAGTGCAATCATATGATAGAATAAGCCTTTCACCCTAAAGCTCTATAAATACCAGAGGCCACCTTCAATAAGGGGTTGTCGAGTTCGCGCAGTTAGATAATTTTCCCTTAGATAGAAGTGGTCTTATTCTTAGTTTTCTTATACTTAGAAGACGAAGCGAGAAAAGGAAAGAGACGGCGGAAGATCACCCTGGTTAGCTCGAGAGAGATCCCAAGAAGCGTGGAAAAACAAAGAGAGGGTCGATTCTCGTGAGAGCAAGAGTATCTTTTGAGCAGAGTAGAGAATAGCAGTGTAAAAGCCTTAGGACGCAAGAGATTGCTACCAGGCCCTTTATTCTATTCCGCATTGTTATTCTATATTTCAATTCAATATCTATAAAATGGAACTTGCTTATCTATATCTGTTCACTCTCTTAAAAGCACGCATGTGTAGCTAAATCTATCGAATGGGTTGAGAAGAATTTAGCTAACATGACCTAAGATTTTCCTTGCATGCAATCATCTTGCCTTATGTTGTTCCCAACACCCCTTTAAAGCTACTCGAGAGAGAGAGTCTAAAGAAAGAACCTAAGACTTGAGAGATCTAGGTTAGAATCTAGACTCGAGAGAGCAAGATTAGATCTGCATGAGCAAGAGATAGAGACTTAAAGATAAGCTCTGTTTGTCAACATGCATCGCATGCACCCTAGAGATAGGCTATGATATTATGTGGTCACCTTGTATATGTGAATGTCCATTGTCATCGCATAAACAAGAATAGAGGTTTATGTGTAGGTTCTATAGACTTATTGCATATATCCATGCGTTCTAGACTAGAAGCCGTAACATTTACATTAAGAGATGATTTGTTATTGTATGTGTGTAGCATGATCGCATAACATGAATGCAATCCTAGGAAGTGTTAGCGGAACCCCTTCTCAACTCGTTCCCCTGCATATTCATTACATCTTTCGTAGTATTAACTCTTTTCTTAACTCTGTCGTATACATTTTATACCGCAAACAAAAAACCAACCAATTATGAATTTATTTGTTACCGCAAAGTTATCTTAAGAATTACCACCGCATATCATCTTCCTTAGTCCCTGAGTTTGACCCTGAACTTACCAGGAAACTCAGTAGGATTTATACTTCGATTCTACTGAGAAAATTTGTTGCATAATGCATTTTCCATCACCGCAATACATTTCATTATTTCCCCACATAAAATAACGCATCAAGTTTTTGGCATTGTTGCCGGGGACTTCGGCAATTCAATGTGCTAATGGTAATTTTTCTGATTTCTTTGCAGCTTTCAATCACTGGCGAATTACGACCCAGAGATTGAAAGGACGTCCCGACGAAGACTGAGAGATAGCCGCCAACAACAGCCACAAGAGAAAGATAATATGGCAGAACAACCTGGAAATGGAGCACCAAATGAAAACAATGTCATGGAGAATCCAATCCTGCTGGCAAACAACCGTAATAGGCCCATTCGGGACTATGCATCGCCTAACCTCTACGATTTCTCCCTAGGAATCATGAGGCCTGCTCTTGATGGATCTCGATTGGAAATGAAACCGGTGATGCTGCAGATGATCCCGACTAATGGACAGTTTGGAGGAAGGCATGGCGAGGACCCGCACACCCACCTCCGGAGCTTCATAGAAATCTGCAACACTTTTGTGTTCCCGAATATCTCTACCGAAGAAGGTTGACTAACTTTGTTTCCATTTTCTTTGTGTGATCAGGCACGAAAATGGGCGTACTCTCTCGAACCGAGGTAGATTACTTCTTGGGAACAAGTAGTAGAGAAGTTTATAAAGAAATATTTCCCACCAACTGAGAATGCTAGGAGAAGGAAATTAATAACGAATTCTGAACAGGAAACTGATGAATCGCTCAGCGATGCTTGGGCGAGGTTTAAGAGGCTAGTAAGAGATTGCCCACATAACGGCTTACCAGACTACTTACAGATGGAGATTTTTGGACTGAACCCTGTTTCGCAGACTGCTGCCAATGCAGCAACAACTGGAGGTCTGTTGGATAAAACATATGAGAATACCTAGAATATCCTTGATCGCATTTCAAAAAATCATGAGGACTGGAGAGAAAGTGATCAAAGATTAAGAATTAAAGATAGTGACGTGAACAACGGGGCCATCGCATCCCTTGAGAACCAAATGACTGCGATGATGAGCTTGATACAAGGCATCGCAATTAATAGTACGAAAGTGAAAAAAGGGCAGGTCAATGCAATTGTTCAAACGACCGCAAGTTGTGTCATTTGTGGAGATGCACATCCGATGGAAGAATGCCCAAGAAATCCGCAATCAGTGTGCTTCATAAAGAACAAACCTTATTTCGACACGTACAACCCCAGGTGGAGAAACCACCCCAATTTCGCGTGGAAAAGTCAACAACAAAGCTTTCAACCACTGGCGCAACAAGAAGGACCACCAGGATTTTTTTCGCGAACCAACGGTCCAATGCATAACCAAGCCAACAGTTCGCAGACACCGCAATCTTCATATTTAAAGAGCTTGCTGAAGCAATATAATGAGAAAAACGAATTAGTGCTTCAGAATCAAGCAACGTCCATCCGAAATCTCAAAATTCAGCTAGAACAAATTGTGGGTGAGCTCAAAAATAGATTACAAGGAGCTTTGCCGAGCTCAACTGAGCTCCCTTGCAATGGTGGGGGTACGGGGAAGGAACAATGCTCAGCAGTCTTCTTCTAAGTGAAAAAATGACTGCGGAAGTAGCGGAGGAACCCATCACGACCAACTTAAATATGGTGACAACCAAAGACCCGTTGACTTATAATTCGAAAAAGCCCGAGAAGATGAACCCAGAAGTTGTGTCCACCCTCAAGCTTCTCGATCATGAGATAGAAGAAGTCCAACTATCACCATTCCCACAAAGATTGAAAAAGAAACAGAATGACGAAGAAAAGATCGCGACAGTGGTAGTAACGCAAAATGCCATGATCCCACAAAAAACTTGCGACCCAGGAATCTTCACGATACTATGTTCAATTGGAAGGGTCTAAACTGGTCAAGCACTATGCAATCTTGGGGTGAGTATAAACGTAATGTCGTTATCAATCTTCAAACGATTGAATATGGGTAAACTCACTCCCACGATGGAGACTCTCCTACTTGTGGACAGATACCGAATACATCCCGAGGGAGAGTTGAAAGATGTCACAATCTCAATTGATAAATTCATCTTGTCGGTAGACTTCATCATTTTGGATTATAAAATGGATGAAGATGCACCCATCATATTAGGACGACCATTCCTCTTGACCGGTCACACTCAAATTGATGTACACAAGGGGGAAATCATAATGAACATCAACAGGGAAAAGCTCCGGATTAAAGCAGTCTGGATTTCGGAAGATCGAGAAAAGAACAAAAAGCCACCGTGGACGTGAAAAGTCCAGCTTGAAATAAGCAGTCCCTAAGTTACTATGTGACTCAACCTCATCAGGGACGCAATCCTTTTGAATATCCTTTTTGTTTCGTATCAATGTTTCATGAACTCTCATTACCATGTTGACTATCTGTTATCGTGTAGTTGTTTATTGCATAAAAAAAAAAAAGAGAGAATAATTTTGTTAACTTTGTTTTTTTGCTATCATTTGACCCTCCTTGTATCTTAAAAGGACTTCAATCTTCAAGCGTGTTTAGAATGCTTGTATCTTAAAAGGACTTCAGTCTTCAAGCACGTTCAGAATGTTTGTATCTTCAAAGGACTTCAGCCTTCAGAATGCTTGTATCTTCAAGGACTTTAGTCTTCAAGCGTGGTCAAAATGCTTGTATCTTCAAAGGACTTCAGTCTTCAGAATACTTGTATCTTCAAAGGACTTCAGTCTTCAAGCGTGGTCAGCTTCAGGAGTCAATAAGTCTTCTGATTGTATAAAATTTCTTCTACGCTCTCTGGAATGCAGAATTGCTGACCTCTATAAATGAAGAGAGCTCCTCTATTTATAAGGCTCTCAGGTGAGCTTCTTGGGCTTAGGCTTGGTTGATCAATGGGCTTGGCCTTTGGGCCCAATTAGTTAGACTTGGGCTTGGTTGATCCATGAGCATGACCTTTGGGCCCAATTAGTTAGACTTGGGCTTGGTTGGTTCATAGGTCTGGCCTTTGGGCCTAATTAATCGGATTTAGGCCTGATTTGACATTTTGGTCAAATTCAACCTATTTTTGGGCTTAGTTGGACTTTGACTCAAATAATAATATTAAATTTGGCCAAATTAATCTTATATGATTCAAAAAACTACCATGTGGCGTCATCGAAATTTGTCTTCAACTTCAATTCGGGATATATGCCAATTCCTAATTGGGCCCAAATTTAATGATTTGGAATTTCATCATTAATTTAGTAAATGACGTGGCAACTTGTGATTGGTCCAAAATCTCTCATTCAACTGTGAGCATACACAAAATTATTCTATTCATTGAAATAAGTCTAAGCTTTAGTTTAACGAATTTGATAATTTAGTTTAAAAATGGACCATGTGACCAGTTTCAATGCAAATAATAATAATAATAATAATAAATAATAATTTTTGTTAAATTTTCTTATATATAAATCATTTGTAACTTTCAAGAGACGTGGCAAAAAAAAAAAAAAGAATATATTTGGAATCACTATATAAAATATAACACTTTTAATATATATCTTTTTTGATATGGAATCTAGTCAACTTGAGAGACTCTATTGTTGGCAAATGATTGTTTTGAATATTGTTTGACACTAGAGCAAATGATGATAGCCACAATTCTCAAATTTCATGTTGATTCATAGATTATATTTTTAAATGATATCGAAATTATTTGAAAAATTTTGGATTGATGTTCATAATATGACTTTTTTTAAAAAAAAAAAAGGATAATGGCAGAAATATTGATAATACATAGAAAAATAGAAAAAATTGTAAAAACCACCTATAAAGTATGATAGTAGTTGCAATTATACCCTCAAACTTTCAGTTTAAAAAATAGAGCTCTCAAACTTAAATATGTACTAAAATTAGATTTTCAAACTTATAAAAGTTGTATAAATTTGACATTAAACGATAAAAGTTGAACCCTCAAACTTATACAATTGTTTCAATTTCTACAATTATATAAGTTTGAAGACTCAATTTTATAATTTAAAGTTTGAGGGTATAATTGCAACTACCACCATATTTACAAGATGATTTTTACCATTTACCCAATATAATAAATGATAAAAGATATAGGTAGGAAATTGCCAAAAATAGACTCCAAAAGTTTCGATAAATAGCATTAATTACTTATTTTTACATTATTTCATTTTAGTGTTGCTTTATTTCCTGGTCATTTTCCAACAGATAACTTTCTTCTGTCTATTGCCACAATTTTTATTTGATTTTGTAGAAATTTCATCAACATATGATTTAAAATTATAATTTTTGACATATTGTACTCAACATTTAGAGGGCGTTTGGGGCAAGAAATATCTTAAGACTATAATAACCACTTCTTACTATAGTAAATACTATTTTAAATCCCCCAATTAGCTACAGTCAACAATTTTTCAAAACTCTCGTTTGCTACAGTATTTACTATTTGCTACATTTTTTACTATTTTACATTTATCATTTTTTTATTTTTTGCTACAGTGTTTACTATTTCCTTCTCAAACTAAAATAGTTTACATCTCACACACATATTATTATAACTCAAACTAAAATAATCTACACCCAAACACAAACTACTATAATCCAATTATAATAGTCCATAATTTTATTGACCAACTTTTTGGTCCAAACATCCCCTTATATGACTTTGTGAAATTCTCTAAAAGAAAAAAGTTAAAAATAAATAGTCAAGGATAAGCTTGTTCTATCAACTATAAGATCATAGGTTAGTTTCTCTCACTCCACATATTATCAAATAAAATCAAATATTAAGGTTCCGTTTGGTAACTATTTTGTTTTTTTGTTTTTGTTTTTGAAAATTAAGCTTATGGACACTACTTCTACTTTCAAATTTCTTTATTTGTTATCTACTTTTCACCAATGGTTCAAAAAATCAAGTCAAATATTGAGAACTAAAAAAACTAGCTTTCAAAATGTTGCTTTTGTTTTTGAAATTTAGCTAAGAATTCAACAATTGTACTTAAGAAAGATGTAAACCATTGTACGGGATGTTGATGAAATAGGCATAATTTTCAAAAATAAAAACAAAAACCAAATGGTAGAATCTAAGTAATTTAAAATCCACTCTTAGCATAGTTGAGTGATATGTAGACGTTTATATCTTTACACGTTGCATTTTCAGTTATGCAAATCTAGAGGGAAAAAAGTTTAAAATCTTAATTATGTTGTGAATTTAAGGAGTACAATGGGAACACGAATGGTAATAAAATATAATATAATAATAAAATAAACAAATATAATATATAAATAAATAAAATAAAATAAAATAAGAAAATAAGAAATGAGAAAATTCTCAAATTTTTCCATTTTCTCCAACTTGTATGGAATTTGCCCAATGTGCATGTTATTTTAAGATCCACCAAATGCCACTATCTATAGGCAAAGTGACAAGTAGGATGTGGACTTACATGAAGCAAGCATGAATAATTACAAGGCACATGGACAACATAAAGGGTGACACATGATTTTTGGGACACTAAGCAATGGACATCTTTTTATTATTATTATATTCACAATACTCCATGGATGCTCATATATTTTGAAATATACCTCATTAAAACCTTACGAGAAAAAACCCAATGGGAAAAAATCCCTAGTGAAGAAATAATAGTACTTATTTCATAAAATATTTACTCCTAAAAGAATACAATATATTTACTCCCCTCATGAAAATACCATTAAGATCTCTGAGTCGTTGGATTCTAATGTTATGCACCAATTTTTCAAAAGTTACGGTTGGTAATGCCTTTGTAAATAACTCTGCCAGATTATCCTTCGAACAAATTTGTTGTATAGTGATGTCGCCATTTTCTTGAAGATCATAAGTGTAGAAAAGGTTCGGTGAAATATGTTTTGTTCTATCTCCTTCAATATATCCTCATTTCATTTGGGATATGCAAGCTTGGCTGTCTTTGTATAATATTGTTGGAAGATTTTTATTAGAAGACAAGCCACAAGATTCACGAATGTGTTGAGTCATTGACATTAGTCATACACATTCTTGACTAGCCTCGTGAATGATAAAACTTCAACAAGATTTGTGGAAGTGACTGTTATAGTTTGTTTCGTCGATCGCAATGATATAACAGTTCCTCCACATGTGAACAGATAATCTGTTTGAGATCTAGCTTCGTATGGATTAGATTAATATCCAAAAAACGCATAACCAACTAGATCAAAATTTGATTTATTTGAATAAAAAAAAACACATATCGATTGTTCCTCGAAGATAACGGAGTATACACTTAATTCTGTTATGTTGTCTTTTTGTAGGAGAAGAACTATAATCAGCTAATAAATTTACTGAAAATGTAATATCTAGTCTTGCATTATTAGTAAGATACATAAGTGCACCAATTGCACTAAGATATGGTACTTCAGGACCAAGAAGTTCTTCATTATCTTCTCGATGTCGAAATATATCTTTCTTTATATCCAATGAATGGATTTCCATTGAAATATTTAAAGGATGTATCTTGTCCATATAAAATCTTATCAAAACTTTTCCTGTATAAGACTATAAGTTGACTGATGAATAAAAATTCCATCTGCTAAATGCTCAATTTGCAAACCAAGGCAAAATTTTGTTTTCTCGACATCTTTCATCTAAAAATTTTTTTCTTAAGATATTTTATTGCTTTTGAAAGCTCTTTAGAAGTTCCAATTATATTCAAGTCATCAACATGAACAATTATAATAGTAAATTCTGATTGTGATTTCTTTATAAAAACACACATACATATTAGATTATTTTGATATTCTTCTTTCAATAAATATCTACTCAGGAGATTGTATCACATTCGTCCTGATTGTTTCAATCTATATAGTGATCTCTGTAACTTTATTGAACACCGTTTTCGGGAATTTGACGTATATGTTTCAGGTACCTCAAATCCTTCTATGATTCTCATATAAATATCATTATTAAGAGATCCATATAAATATGTTGTGACTACATCCATAAGATGCATATCCAGACATTTACACACAGTCAAGCCAACTAAATATCTTAGGGTAATTGTTTCCACTATTGGGATTGATGTCCTAATTCTCCCGGAGTCTCGTTGTTTTGTAAAGATACACATTGTTGAATGAATAAAATAAGTGTTATTTAATTCTGGTATTTATTCATATCCAATAAACAAAGCTTATTGGTTATCTTATGTGAACTTAAGCATGTATATGTGATATACAATTGGATCATGCCTTAAGTGATAACCTAAATAGGTCTGTAGTATAAGGATTAAGGTGGTATACCTGAACCTGGTGACAATACAGATACGACCCGTTTTGTAGAGGTTTGCAAGTGTAGTAAACTACTACAGATGGTAGATCCTAACCATTCATGTGGAGACGTGGAGTGGTGGTGTCCTATACAAAGAGTTTGTATAAGACCTGAACCATGAGATGACTAGACTCTGTATATAATGTCGTTGATACTAGAGACTTGCATCTTACCTAAACGACCATAGTTGACACGACCTTAATCCTGAGTGTTTTGGGAACTTCTGTGTAACGACCCGACCCCCTAGGACTTAAGTTAGGCCGTTACTAAATACATACATGCATGGAACTCAAAATGACACTCAGTTATGGCGAAATAAATGCTAATTAAATAAGGTAGTTCAGAAGACTTTCATTAAATTCAAATACTAAAACAATAGTAGGGTACCCATAAATCATAAAGGACAATAAATAAGTCTGAAAAAAATTCTTAAAAGTAAGTTTTAAACATCAAAACTAAAAGTTAAGAGAAACATGAAAGGAATTTTAAACCTCATGAT